>NW_026610880.1:0-153000 GCF_029499605.1 Hyla sarda
AAAAATATCGTAGGGGGGTGCACGCAGCTCCTGGATCCTTGGTTAGGGGATCATCTTTCAAACAGAAGAAAAAATCTTGTCCACAGCACCAAAGTTCATGAAAAAATGTGTTTTATTCCATAAAAGGTGTCAATACAACAGCGCTGTTATACTGACCCCTTTTATGGAATAAAACACACATTTCTTCATGAACTTTGGTGCTGTGGACAAGATTTTTTCTTCTACATAAATAGATAGATAGATAGATATGAGATAGATAGATAGATATGAGAAAGATAGATAGGAGATAGATAGATAGATATGAGATAGATGGATATATAGATAGATAATAGATAGATGATTGATAGATAGATCAGTGTTTCCCAACTAGGGGGGCCTCCAGCTGTTGCAAAACTACAACTCCCAGTATGCTCATAAAGCCAAAGGAATGCTGGGAGTTGTAGTTTTGCAACAGCTGGAGGTCCCCTGGTTGGGAAACTGATCTATCTATATCATATCCATCTATCTCCTATCTATCTATCTATCTATCTTATCTATCTATCTATATCATATCTAGGTATCTATCATCTATCTATCTATCTAATCTATCATCTATCTGTCTATATCATATCTATCATCTATCTATATCATATCTATCTATCTATCATCTATCTATCCATCTATTTATGTATCTTTCTATATATCATCTCTCTATCTATATATCATCTATCTATCTATCTATCTCATATCTATCTATCTATCTATATATCATCTATCTATCTCATATCTATCTATCTATATATCATCTATCTACCTATCTATCTCTCATATCTATCTATCTTTGATCTATCTATTTCTGATCTATCTATCTCTCATCTATCTGAGTTAGATAGATAGATATGAGAAAGATAGATAGATAGATAGATAGATATGAGATAGATAGATAGATATGAGATAGATAGATAGATAGATATGAGATAGATATGAGAAAGATAGATAGATAGACAGATAGATGCATGGATGGATGGATATGAGATAGATAGATAGATGATTGATAGATAGGAGATAGATATGAGATAGATAGATAGGAAATAGATAGATAGATAGGAGATAGATATGAGATAGATAGATAGGAGATTGATATATAGATAAATAGATCAGTGTTTCCCAACCTGAGGGCCTCCAGCTGTTGCAAAACTACAACTCCCAGTATGCTCATAAAGCTAAAGGAATGCTGGGAGTTGTAGTTTTGCAACAGCTGGAGGCCCCCTGGTTGGGAAACACTGAACTACCTCCCACTGTCTCCCGAACTACAACTTTCTCCCTCTCCCCCAAGCAAGTTACTTACTTTAAAAGGGCAGCATGAGCAGTGGGCAGGTAAGTCTTCATACTGGTGGTGTCCGGGCCTGTATACACACAGCGGGCCTGCTCCACAAGGTCCAGTATACAGGGGAGAGGGGGAGGAGCTTCCTGTCTGCTCTTCCCAGTCTGCATAGCGCGGCCCCTGCGTGGTGACAGGGCTGCAGGCTGAAGGTTTATATAAAAAAGATGGCTCCGGGGGGGCGGGGGCTCGGGCCCCTTACTGGTGAACTAGCTGTACCCCCCTGATAGCCATGAGAGCTGCTAGTGACCTACTGCTGCTAGGGGGGGCACAAGGGGGGGCCAATCATGATGTAGGGGGGGCCGTGGCCCCCTCTGCCCCCCCCCCCCCCTAGAGACGCCACTGAGAAGACCTGCTGTTACTACTTTGTAAGAGAGGGCACTTTGGTTTTCTTTTATTGCAATTTAAGTTGTTAGTTAATGAAAAATAATAAATATTGTTTTATATATAACTACAGTTAAGGGGAATGTTTTATCAGTTATTCTGCCTAAACATCGGGCAGCATAAAACTGGTGCAGACATCACGATCCCAGGACACCAGGAAAAACACTGAGACACTCGGTCATTCAGAGTCATCTTAGATTGAAAATCCTGCTGAAACCCCGGAAATGAGTCCCTGGGGCTGGTCCCAGCGGGGCGGGTGACGCATCTCTCCCTATGCCAATGGTCTCCAAACTGTGGACCTCCAGCTGTTGCTTAACTAAAACTCCCAGCAAAACTACAACTCCCAGCATGCCCAGACCTTTTTTGGAACAACTAGCAGTCCACAGTTTGTAGCCCTAGTCCCTATACAGTTACATTCCTGGCTTCTGCACTACTACTGGAATTGTGTTCCTGGTATCTGGCACTTCCGGGTTAGGTGACGTCATATAACTAGCCATCCAATCAGAGGCTGAGGCTGGACATTGCTTCGGCCCATAACTGAATGAGCAGCTGTGTAACGTCACCTAACCCAGAAGCGCTGGACACTGGGAACTGAATTTCGTGATTCTGGCGGTAGCGCAAGAGCAAGGAAGAGAGGGTTTTTTTATACTGTCTTCCCCAAGCGTTAATACCACATTTCTGCCACAACATAGCTTTCTTATGGAGGCCTGGCAAATCAAATGTCAGGCTTCCCTGTCCCTTCCCTGCTGCCGGCGGCTGCCACAATGACACAATGCTGTGGGGCTGGTATGATCATTTTTTCAGGGTTGGTTTTTAGCCCCAGTTCTGCCCTGGGTGGAGAGAGATATATCTAGCTAAGGCTGCATTCACACCACAATTGTTACAAACCGGATCTGGCTGGGAGATGTGAAAACCAGGCGCTCCCGTATCTCAGCCGGACCCGGACCACATCTCGTTTGAAGGAGCCGACCGGAGTCAGATAATGACTCCAGTCGGATCAGTTTTGCCCCGTATCCAGATTTGTGACCGTACTTAAAACTGTAGTATACCACGGTTTTAAGTCTGGTCACAAAACCGGATATGGGGCAAAAATAAGCCGACCGGAGTCACTATTTGACTCCGGTCGGCTCATTCAAATGAGATGAGATGGGGGCCGGGTCCGGCTGAGATACGGGAGTGCCTGGTTTTCACATATCCCTATCGGATCCGGTCCCGTATGTAACAATCGTGGGGTGAATACAGCCTAATGTGGAATGGAGGTAGAAGTGGGAAGAAGCCTGCCTACCTACCTAATATATTAAGGCTGAACATTTACTTAGCTAAGAAGGGGAGAGGGAAGGGGGGCACCTTTGTAGTGTTGGTATCTCTCTGTATATGATCACTGTATGGAGTTAACCTTGGTCTTTGCCTAGTGGATTTTTTTCAGTAGCAGTGTGGGGATATTAGTCATTCTGCGGTGATACTGGTCATGATGTGGCGATATTACTTGTCCCTTGTATACTGATATTGATAATTTCAATGTCAGTTCACAGGATTTGGTCAGTAACAGTATGACGGTAATATGTATGGGCATAATATTCCTCCTTGTATACTGGTAATATTGGTCTCAGTATACAGGATTTGGCTAGTAACAGTATGATGGTAATATGTATGGTGATAATATTCCTCCTTGTATACTGGTATTATTGGTAATATTACTCTCAACATACAGGATTTGGTCAGTAACAGTATGACGGTAATATGTATGGTGATAATTTTCCTCCTTGTATACTGGCATTATTGGTAATATTGCTATCAATATACCGGATTTTCACATATAGCCTTTTTAAAACATTGCTGCCATTTTTCATTATAAGCAGGGCCGGTGTTATGGCGGGGCAAACCAGGCAATTGCCTAGGGCCCCCATCCCCCAGGGGTACTGCCGTCTGCTCAGTAGGGGGGGGGGGGCAACTGTTTTAAAGTGGCCGCAGCGTTGGCTTCTTGTTAAAGATAAGCAGTCTGGCCGTGGCCACTTTAAAACAGTGATCAGCTCCGGGCCCCGTGCCCGCAGGGGGGCCCCGTCACATTCGGGACATCCCTGTGTCCCGAAAAATCTTTTCAGGCCACAAGGATGCCCCGTTTACTTCATAGCGGCCCCGCGTTAACTTTAAAAACGCTGGGGCCGTTGGGAGGAAGCGCACGCAGTGACGGCACTGACGTCACGTGCGTGCGCCCATAGCAACAGTACAGCAGAGCGCAGCAGTGAGGAGGACGCGCGGGTATGGTAAGTGACCTGCGGTCATCTTCAGTGTTCCGACCGCCGCTCCCGGGATGGCCCATAGGCCATAGCAGTAGATCGTGACCGGGATTGCCCATAGGCCATAGCAGTAGATCGTGATCCAGGAGCGGTGGTCGGAATACTCAAGTGGGGCAGTAAACAGGCATACAGCCTCCAGCCATACATTGTATATGGCTGAAGGCTGTATGTCTGTAGGGGAACATTAGTTGCACTATAATTCCACCACATTTGGTGCAGTATAGTTCCCCCACATTAAGTGCAGTCACTTAATGTGGGGAACTATACTGCACCAAATGTGGTGGAATTATAGTGCACCTAATGTGGGGGAACTATACTGCACCTAATGTGGGGGAACTATACTGCACCTAATGTGAGGGAACTATACTGCACCTAATGTGGGGGAACTATACTGCACCTAATGTGGGGGAACTACTGTATACTGCACCTAATGTGGGGAAACTACTGTACTTCACCTAATGTGGGGAAACTACTGTACTTCACCTAATGTGGGGAACTACTGTATACTGCACCTAATGTGGGGAACTACTGTATACTGCACCTAATGTGGGAGGACTACTGTATACTGCACCTAATGTGGGGCAACTACTGTATACTGCACCTAATGTGGGGAAACTACTGTACTTCACCTAATGTGGGGAACTACTGTATACTGCACCTAATGTGGGGGGACTACTGTATACTGCACCTAATGTGGGGGGACTACTGTATACTGCACCTAATGTGGGGGGACTACTGTATACTGCACCTAATGTGGGGGGACTACTGTATACTGCACCTAATGTGGGGAACTACTGTATACTCCACCTAATGTGGGGGGATTATTGTATACTCCACCTAATGTGGGGGGACTATTGTATACTGCACCTAATGTGGGAAACTACTGTATACTGCACCTAATGTGGGGAACTACTGTATACTGCACCTAATGTGGAGGGACTACTGTATACTGCACCTAATGTGGAGAGACTACTGTATACTGCACCTAATGTGGAGAGACTACTGTATACTGCACCTAATGTGGGAGACTATACTGCACCTAATGTGGGGAACTATACTGCCAACCTAATGTGGGGGAACTATACTGCCAACCTAATGTGGGGGAACTATACTGCCAACCTAATGTGGGGGAACTATACTGCCAACCTAATGTGGGGGAACTATACTGCCAACCTAATGTGGGGGAACTATACTGCCAACCTAATGTGGGGGAACTATACTGCCAACCTAATGTGGGGGAACTATACTGCCAACCTAATGTGGGGGAACTATACTGCCAACCTAATGTGGGGGAACTATACTGCACCTAATGTGAGGGAACTATACTGCACCTAATGTGAGGGAACTATACTGCACCTAATGTGGGGGAACTATACTGCACCTAATGTGGGGGAACTATACTGCACCTAATGTGGGGGAACTATACTGCACCTAATGTGGGGGAACTATACTGCACCTAATGTGGGGGAACTATACTGCACCTAATGTGGGGGAACTATACTGCACCTAATGTGGGGGAACTATACTGCACCTAATGTGGGGGAACTATACTGCACCTAATGTGGGGGAACTATACTGCACCTAATGTGGGGGAACTATACTGCACCTAATGTGGGGGAACTATACTGCACCTAATGTGGGGGAACTATACTGCACCTAATGTGGGGGAACTACACTGCACCTAATGTGGGGGAACTACACTGCACCTAATGTGGGGGAACTACACTGCACCTAATGTGGGGGAACTATACTGCACCTAATGTGGGGGAACTATACTGCACCTAATGTGGGGGAACTATACTGCACCTAATGTGGGGGAACTACACTGCACCTAATGTGGGGGAACTATACTGCACCTAATGTGGGGGAACTATACTGCACCTAATGTGGGGGAACTATACTGTACCTAATGTGGGGAACTATACTGCACCTAATGTGGGGGAACTACTGTATACTGCACCTAATGTGGGGGAACTACTGTATACTGCACCTAATGTGGTGAACTACTGTATACTGCACCTAATGTGGTGAACTACTGTATACTGCACCTAATGGGGGGAATTATACTGCACCTAATGCGGGGGAATTACTGTATACTGCACCTAATGTGGGGGAACTACTGTATACTGCACCTAATGTGGGGGAACTACTGTATACTGCACCTAATGTGGGGAATTATACTGCACCTAATGTGGGGGAACTACTGTATACTGCACCTAATGTGGGGGAACTTCTGTATACTGCACCTAATGTGGGGAACTACTGTATACTGCCCCTAATGGGGGGGACTTATACTGCACCTAATGCGGGGGAACTACTGCATACTGCACCTAATGTGGGGGAACTACCGTATACTGCACCTAATGTGGGGGAACTACTGTATACTGCACCTAATGTGGGGATGCCCCGTTTACTTCATAGCGGCCCCGCGTTAACTTTAAAAACGCTGGGGCCGTTGGGAGGAAGCGCACGCAGTGACGGCACTGACGTCACGTGCGTGCGCCCATAGCAACAGTACAGCAGAGCGCAGCAGTGAGGAGGACGCGCGGGTATGGTAAGTGACCTGCGGTCATCTTCAGTGTTCCGACCGCCGCTCCCGGGATGGCCCATAGGCCATAGCAGTAGATCGTGACCGGGATTGCCCATAGGCCATAGCAGTAGATCGTGACCCAGGAGCGGTGGTCGGAATACGAAAAAGTGGGGCAGTAAACAGGCATACAGCCTCCAGCCATACATTGTATATGGCTTAAGGCTGTATGTCTGTAGGGGAACATTAGTTGCACTATAATTCCACCACATTTGGTGCAGTATAGTTCCCCCACATTAAGTGCAGTCACTTAATGTGGGGAACTATACTGCACCAAATGTGGTGGAATTATAGTGCACCTAATGTGGGGGAACTATACTGAACCTAATGTGGGGAATTATACTGCACCTAATGTGAGGGAACTATACTGCACCTAATGTGGGGGAACTATACTGCACCTAATGTGGGGGAACTACTGTATACTGCACCTAATGTGGGGAAACTACTGTATACTGCACCTAATGTGGGGAACTACTGTATACTGCACCTAATGTGGGGAACTACTGTATACTGCACCTAATGTGGGAGGACTACTGTATACTGCACCTAATGTGGGGCAACTACTGTATACTGCACCTAATGTGGGGAAACTACTGTACTTCACCTAATGTGGGGAACTACTGTATACTGCACCTAATGTGGGGGGACTACTGTATACTGCACCTAATGTGGGGGGACTACTGTATACTGCACCTAATGTGGGGGGACTACTGTATACTGCACCTAATGTGGGGGGACTACTGTATACTGCACCTAATGTGGGGGGACTACTGTATACTGCACCTAATGTGGGGAACTATTGTATACTGCACCTAATGTGGGGAACTACTGTATACTGCACCTAATGTGGGGAACTACTGTATACTGCACCTAATGTGGAGGGACTACTGTATACTGCACCTAATGTGGAGGGACTACTGTATACTGCACCTAATGTGGGAGACTATACTGCACCTAATGTGGGGAACTATACTGCCAACCTAATGTGGGGGAACTATACTGCCAACCTCATGTGGGGGAACTATACTGCCAACCTAATGTGGGGGAACTATACTGCCAACCTAATGTGGGGGAACTATACTGCACCTAATGTGGGGAATTATACTGCACCTAATGTGAGGGAACTATACTGCACCTAATGTGGGGGAACTATACTGCACCTAATGTGGGGGAACTATACTGCACCTAATGTGGGGGAACTATACTGCACCTAATGTGGGGGAACTATATTGCACCTAATGTGGGGGAACTATACTGCACCTAATGTGGGGGAACTATACTGCACCTAATGTGGGGGAACTATACTGCACCTAATGTGGGGGAACTATACTGCACCTAATGTGGGGGAACTATACTGCACCTAATGTGGGGGAACTACACTGCACCTAATGTGGGGGAACTACACTGCACCTAATGTGGGGGAACTATACTGTACCTAATGTGGGGGAACTATACTGCACCTAATGTGGGGGAACTACACTGCACCTAATGTGGGGGAACTACACTGCACCTAATGTGGGGGAACTACACTGCACCTAATGTGGGGGAACTATACTGCACCTAATGTGGGGGAACTATACTGCACCTAATGTGGGGGAACTATACTGTACCTAATGTGGGGAACTATACTGCACCTAATGTGGGGGAACTACTGTATACTGCACCTAATGTGGGGGAACTACTGTATACTGCACCTAATGTGGTGAACTACTGTATACTGCACCTAATGGGGGGAATTATACTGCACCTAATGCGGGGGAATTACTGTATACTGCACCTAATGTGGGGGAACTACTGTATACTGCACCTAATGTGGGGGAACTACTGTATACTGCACCTAATGTGGGGAATTATACTGCACCTAATGTGGGGGAACTACTGTATACTGCACCTAATGTGGGGGAACTTCTGTATACTGCACCTAATGTGGGGAACTACTGTATACTGCCCCTAATGGGGGGAATTATACTGCACCTAATGCGGGGGAACTACTGCATACTGCACCTAATGTGGGGGAACTACCGTATACTGCACCTAATGTGGGGAATTACACTGCACCTAATGTGGGGGAACTACTGTATACTGCACCTAATGTGGGGGAACTACTGTATACTGCACCTAATGTGGGGAACTACTGTATACTGCACCTAATGGGGGGAATTATACTGCACCTAATGCGGGGGAACTACTGCATACTGCACCTAATGTGGGGGAACTACTGTATACTGCACCTAATGTGGGGGAACTACTGTATACTGCACCTAATGTGGGGAATTATACTGCACCTAATGTGGGGAATTATACTGCACCTAATGTGGGGAATTATACTGTATACTGCACCTAATGTGGGGGAATTATACTGTATACTGCACCTAATGTGGGGGAACACTGTATACTGCACCTAATGTGGGGAACTACTGTATACTGCACCTAATGTGGGGAACTACTGTATACTGCACCTTGTGTGGGGGGACTACTGTATACTGCACCTAATGTGGGGGGACTACTGTATACTGCACCTAATGTGGGGGGATTACTGTATACTGCACCTAATGTGGGGGGATTACTGTATACTGCACCTAATGTGGGGAACTACTGTATACTGCACCTAATGTGGGGAACTACTGTATACTGCACCTAATGTGGAGGGACTATACTGCACCTAATGTGGGGAACTATTTTGCACCTAATGTGGGGAACTTTACTGCCAACCTAATGTGGGGGAACTATACTGCCAACCTAATGTGGGGGAACTATACTGCCAACCTAATGTGGGGGAACTATACTGCCAACCTAATGTGGGGGAACTATACTGCACCTAATGTGGAGAGCTATACTGCACCTAATGTGGGGGGACTATACTGCACCTAATGTGGGGTAACTACACTGCACCTAATGTGGGGTAACTACACTGCACCTAATGTGGGGGAACTATACTGCACCTAATGTGGGGAACTATACTGCACCTAATGTGGGGGAACTATACTGCACCTAATGTGGGGAACTATACTGCACCTAATGTGGGGGAACTACACTGCACCTAATGTGGGGGAACTACTGTATACTGCACCTAATGTGGGAGAACTACTGTATACTGCACCTAATGTGGGGAACTACTGTATACTGCACCTAATGGGGGGAATTATACTGCACCTAATGCGGGGGAACTACTGTATACTGCAACTAATGTGGGGGAACTACTGTATACTGCACCTAATGTGGGGAATTATACTGCACCTCATGTGGGGGAACTACTGTATACTGCACCTAATGTGGGGAATTATACTGCACCTAATGTGGGGAACTATACTGACAACCTAATGTGGGGGAACTATACTGCCAACCTAATGTGGGGGAACTATACTGCCAACCTAATGTGGGGGAACTATACTGTACCTAATGTGGAGAACTATACTGCACCTAATGTGGAGAGCTATACTGCTCCTAATGTGGGGGACTATACTGCACCAATGTGTGGGACTATACTGCACCTAATGTGGGGAACTATACTGCACCTAATGTGGGGAACTATACTGCACCTAATGTGGGGGACTATCAGGGCCGTTTGAAGGAATTTGGGGGCCCCAAGCAAAATGGACATGGAGGCCCCCCCTCCATAGTAACGCCGACCCTTGAATTCTGGGAGCGCAACGTGAGCGAACGTCAATACGACGCACATTAGGTGCAGCAGTGTTCCCCCTACATTAGGTGCAGCAGAGATCCCCCACATTAGGTAGGCAGTCTTCCCCCTACATTAGGTAGGCAGTGTTCCCCCCACATTAGGTGCAGCAGTGTTCCCTACCCATACCCGCTGTCCAGACCCCCCCCCCCCCCCGGGCCATTTTTTTGGTGGGGGTTTGACTGCTGAGACCCCCACCGATCACCTCGGTTAAAATGGTTCTCCAGCTGTTGGAAAGCTAAAACTCCCATCATTCTGGAGAGCCTCTGGCAATGGGAGTTGTAGTTTTGTAACAGCTGAAGAGCCACAGATTGGACACAGTTTTACCCATCATCACTGCAGAACTTACAAGTGACTACAGCTCTGATGGGACAGTCAGGAGAATACACAATGATAGTGACCTGAGTGACGTCTTCTGACTTGAGTGATATCTTCTCTGTTATCTTTTCTTCTTCATCTGGTCCAGAGACCAGGTCTTCCTCCAGCTCCATCTTCTCTGCAGAGTCTGACATCCAGGCATCATTGGCTCCTCACTGTCAGCAGATCCTCATCCTCTGCATGAAGACAGTAATCATTATAACCTTGTCAGAAAGTGTACTCTAAATAATATACTGCCCCACACTGTACCCTGAAGATAATGCTGCCTCACACTGTACCTTGAATATAATACTGCCACACACTGTACCCTGAATATAATGCTGCCACACACTGTACCCTGACTATAATGCTGCCACACACTGTACCCTGAATATAATTCTGCCACACACTGTACCCTGAATATAATGCTGCCTCACACTGTACCTTGAATATAATACTGCCACACACTGTACCCTGAATATAATGCTGCCACACACTGTACCCTGAATATAATGCTGCCACACACTGTACCCTGACTATAATTCTGCCACACACTGTACCCTGAATATAATACTGCCACACTGTACCCTGAATATAATGCTTCCACACACTGTACCCTGAATATAATCCTGCCACACATTGTACCCCCTGAATATAATACTGCCACACTGTACCTTGAATATAATACTGCCACACACTGTACCCTGAATATAATGCTGCCTCACACTGTACCTTGAATATAATACTGCCACACACTGTACCCTGAATATAATGCTGCCACACACTGTACCCTGACTATAATGCTGCCACACATTGTACCCTGACTATAATTCTGCCACACACTGTACCCTGAATATAATACTGCCACACTGTACCCTGAATATAATGCTTCCACACACTGTACCCCTGAATATAATACTGCCCCACACTGTACCCTGAATATAATCCTGCCACACACTGTACCCTGAATATAATGCTGCCACACACTGTACCCTGAATATAATGCTGCCACACACTGTACCCTGAATATAATGCTTCCACACACTGTACCCTGAATATAATGCTTCCACACACTGTACCCCTGAATATAATGCTTCCACACACTGTACCCCTGAATATAATGCTGCCACACACTGTACCCCTGAATATAATGCTGCCACACACTGTACCCTGAATATAATGCTGCCACACACTGTACCCTGAATATAATGCTGCCACACACTGTACCCTGAATATAATGCTGCCACACACTGTACCCTGAATATAATGCTGCCACACACTGTACCCTGACTATAATGCTGCTCCACACTGTATCCACTGAATATAATGCTTCCACACACTGTACCCTGAAAATAATACTGCCACACACTGTACCTTGAAAATAATACTGCCACACACTGTACCCTGAATATAATGCTTCCACACAATGTAGCCCTGAATATAATACTGCCACACACTGTACCCCTGAATATAATGCTGCCACACACTGTACCCTGAATATAATGCTGCTCCACACTGCATCCACTGAATACAATACTGCCACACACTGTACCCTGAATATAATGCTGCTCCACACTGCATCCACTGAATACAATACTGCCACACATGCATACACATCATATATACATATACACCCCCTCTTATCCTCTGTGTCATCATCCCCATAACCCCCCGCCAAACCTCTCCTCATTATTACTATTATGGGGGGGGGGGCACCTCTCATGACCCCCATAACACCCCTCCTGCATCTCTCATGACCCCCATAACACCCCACTGCATCTCTCATGATCCCCATAACACCCCCCTGCATCTCTCATGACCCCCATAACACCCCACTGCATCTCTCATGATCCCCATAACACTCCCCTGCATCTCTCATGACCCCCATAACACCCCCTGCATCTCTCATGACCCCCATAACACCCCACTGCATCTCTCATGACCCCCATAACACCCCCCTGCATCTCTCATGACCCCCATAACACCCCCCTGCATCTCTCATGACCCCCATAACACCCCCCTGCATCTCTCATGACCCCCATAACACCCCCTGCATCTCTCATGACCCCCATAACACCCCCACTGCATCTCTCATGATCCCCATAACACCCCCCTGCATCTCTCATGACCCCCAAAACACCCCTCCTGCATCTCTCATGACCCCCATAACACCCCCTGCATCTCTCATGACCCCCATAACACCCCCTGCATCTCTCATGAACCCCATAACACCCCCCTGCATCTCTCATGAACCCCATAACACCCCTCCTGCATGTCTCATGTCCCCCATAACACCCCTCCTGCATCTCTCATGTCCCCCATAACACCCCTCCTGCATTTCTCATGACCCCCATAACACCCCCTGCATCTCTCATGAACCCCATAACACCCCCCTGCATCTCTCATGAACCCCATAACACCCCTCCTGCATGTCTCATGTCCCCCATAACACCCCTCCTGCATCTCTCATGACCCCCATAACACCCCTCCTGCATCTCTCATGACCCCCATAACACCCCCTGCATCTCTCATGACCCCCATAACACTCCACTGCATCTCTCATGATCCCCATAACACCCCCCTGCATCTCTCATGACCCCCATAACACCCCACTGCATCTCATGACCCCCATAACACCTCTCCTGCATCTCTCACGACCCCCATAACACCCCCTGCATCTCTCACGATCCCCATAACACCCCGCCTGCATCTCTCACGATCCCCATAACACCCCTCCTGCATCTCTTACGACCCCCATAACACCCCCCTGCATCTCTCATGACCCCCATAACACCCCCCTGCATCTCTCACGATCCCCATAACACCCCTCCTGCATCTCTCATGACCCCCATAACACCCCTCCTGCATCTCTCATGACCCCCATAACACCCCCCTGCATCTCTCATGACCCCCATAACACCCCACTGCATCTCTAATGACCCCCATAACACCCCACTGCATCTCTCATGACCCCCATAACACCTCTCCTGCATCTCTCATGACCCCCATAACACCCCTCCTGCATCTCTCATGACCCCCATAACACCCCCTGCATCTCTCATGACCCCCATAACACTCCCTATATCTCTCATGACCCCCATAACACCACCCCTGCATCTCTCATGACCCCCATAACACCCCACTGCATCTCTCATGACCCCATAACACCCCTCCTGCCTCTCTCATGACCCCCATAACACCCCCCCTGCATCTCTCATGACCCCCATAACACCCCCCCTGCATCTCTCATGACCCCCATAACACCCCCCCTGCATCTCTCATGACCCCCATAACACCCCCCCTGCATCTCTCATGACCCCCATAACACCCCCCCTGCATCTCTCATGACCCCCATAACACCCCCCCTGCATCTCTCATGACCCCCATAACACCCCCCCTGCATCTCTCATGATCCCCATAACACCCCCCTGCATCTCTCATGATCCCCATAACACCCCCTGCATCTCTCATGATCCCCATAACACCCCCCTGCATCTCTCATGACCCCCATAACACCCCCCTGCATCTCTCATGACCCCCATAACACCCCTCCTGCATCTCTCATGATCCCCATAACACCCCTACTGCATCTCTCATGACCCCCATAACACCCCTCCTGCATCTCTCATGACCCCATAACACCCCCCTGCATCTCTCATGATCCCCATAACACCCCTCCTGCATCTCTCATGACCCCCATAACACCCCCCTGCATCTCTCATGACCCCCATAACACCCCCCTGCATCTCTCATGACCCCCATAACACCCCCCCTGCATCTCTCATGACCCCCATAACACCCCTCCTGCATCTCTCATGACCCCCATAACACCCCTCCTGCATCTCTCATGACCCCCATAACACCCCCCCTGCATCTCTCATGACCCCCATAACACCCCCCCTGCATCTCTCATGACCCCCATAACACCCCTCCTGCATCTCTCATGACCCCCATAACACCCCCCCTGCATCTCTCATGATCCCCATAACACCCCTCCTGCATCTCTCATGACCCCCATAACACCCCCTGCATCTCTCATGACCCCATAACACCCCCCCCCTGCATCTCTCATGACCCCATAACACCCCCCTGCATCTCTCATGATCCCCATAACACCCCCCCTGCATCTCTCATGATCCCCATAACACCCCTCCTGCATCTCTCATGATCCCCATAACACCCCTCCTGCATCTCTCATGATCCCCATAACACCCCCCCTGCATCTCTCATGATCCCCATAACACCCCTCCTGCATCTCTCATGACCCCCATAACACCCCCTGCATCTCTCATGACCCCCATAACACCCCCCCTGCATCTCTCATGATCCCCATAACACCCCCTGCATCTCTCATGATCCCCATAACACCCCTCCTGCATCTCTCATGACCCCCATAACACCCCTCCTGCATCTCTCATGGCCCCCATAACACCCCTCCTGCATCTCTCATGGCCCCCTAACACCCCCCCTGCATCTCTCATGATCCCCATAACACCCCTCCTGCATCTCTCATGACCCCCATAACACCCCCCTGCATCTCTCATGACCCCCATAACACCCCCCCTGCATCTCTCATGACCCCCATAACACCCCTCCTGCATCTCTCATGACCCCCATAACACCCCTCCTGCATCTCTCATGACCCCCATAACACCCCTCCTGCATCTCTCATGACCCCCATAACACCCCCCCTGCATCTCTCATGACCCCCATAACACCCCCCCTGCATCTCTCATGACCCCCATAACACCCCTCCTGCATCTCTCATGACCCCCATAACACCCCCCCTGCATCTCTCATGATCCCCATAACACCCCTCCTGCATCTCTCATGACCCCCATAACACCCCTCCTGCATCTCTCATGACCCCCATAACACCCCCCTGCATCTCTCATGACCCCATAACACCCCCCCTGCATCTCTCATGACCCCATAACACCCCCCCCTGCATCTCTCATGACCCCATAACACCCCCCTGCATCTCTCATGACCCCATAACACCCCCCCTGCATCTCTCATGATCCCCATAACACCCCTCCTGCATCTCTCATGATCCCCATAACACCCCTCCTGCATCTCTCATGACCCCATAACACCCCCCCTGCATCTCTCATGATCCCCATAACACCCCTCCTGCATCTCTCATGACCCCCATAACACCCCTCCTGCATCTCTCATGACCCCCATAACACCCCCCCTGCATCTCTCATGACCCCCATAACACCCCATGTATCTCTCATGACCCCATAACACCCCCCCTGCATCTCTCATGACCCCCATAACACCCCCCCTGCATCTCTCATGACCCCCATAACACCCCCCCCTGCATCTCTCATGACCCCCATAACACCCCCTGTATCTCTCATGACCCCATAACACCCCCTGTATCTCTCATGACCCCATAACACCCCCCTGCATCTCTCATGACCCCCATAACACCCCCCCTGCATCTCTCATGACCCCCATAACACCCCCCTGCATCTCTCATGATCCCCATAACACCCCCCCTGCATCTCTCATGACCCCCATAACACCCCTCCTGCATCTCTCATGACCCCCATAACACCCCTCCTGCATCTCTCATGACCCCCATAACACCCCCCTGCATCTCTCATGACCCCCATAACACCCCTCCTGCATCTCTCATGACCCCCATAACACCCCTCCTGCATCTCTCATGACCCCCATAACACCCCTCCTGCATCTCTCATGACCAACATAACACCCTCCTGCATCTCTCATGACCCCCATAACACCCCCTGCATCTCTCATGACCCCCATAACACCCCCCTGCATCTCTCATGACCCCCATAACACCCCCCTGCATCTCTCATGACCCCCATAACACCCCACTGCATCTCTCATGACCCCCATAACACCCCTCCTGCATCTCTCATGATCCCCATAACACCCCCCTGCATCTCTCATGACCCCCATAACACCCCCCCTGCATCTCTCATGACCCCCATAACACCCCTCCTGCATCTCTCATGACCCCCATAACACCCCTCCTGCATCTCTCATGATCCCCATAACACCCCCCTGCATCTCTCATGACCCCCATAACACCCCCCTGCATCTCTCATGACCCCCATAACACCCCCCTGCATCTCTCATGACCCCATAACACCCCCCCCCCTGCATCTCTCATGAACCCCATAACACCCCCCCTGCATCTCTCATGATCCCCATAACACCCCCCCTGCATCTCTCATGACCCCATAACACCCCCCTGCATCTCTCATGACCCCATAACACCCCCCTGCATCTCTCATGACCCCCATAACACCCCCTGCATCTCTCATGATCCCCATAACACCCCCCCTGCATCTCTCATGACCCCCATAACACCCCTCCTGCATCTCTCATGACCCCCATGACACCCCCTGCATCTCTCATGACCCCCATAACACCCCCTGTATCTCTCATGACCCCATAACACCCCCTGTATCTCTCATGACCCCATAACACCCCTCCTGCATCTCTCATGACCCCCATGACACCCCCTGCATCTCTCATGACCCCCATAACACCCCCCTGCATCTCTCATGATCCCCATAACACCCCCCCTGCATCTCTCATGACCCCCATAACACCCCTCCTGCATCTCTCATGACCCCCATAACACCCCTCCTGCATCTCTCATGACCCCCATAACACCCCTCCTGCATCTCTCATGACCCCCATAACACCCCTCCTGCATCTCTCATGACCAACATAACACCCTCCTGCATCTCTCATGACCCCCATAACACCCCCTGCATCTCTCATGACCCCCATAACACCCCCCTGCATCTCTCATGACCCCCATAACACCCCCCTGCATCTCTCATGATCCCCATAACACCCCCCCTGCATCTCTCATGACCCCCATAACACCCCTCCTGCATCTCTCATGACCCCCATAACACCCCTCCTGCATCTCTCATGACCCCCATAACACCCCTCCTGCATCTCTCATGACCCCCATAACACCCCTCCTGCATCTCTCATGACCAACATAACACCCTCCTGCATCTCTCATGACCCCCATAACACCCCCTGCATCTCTCATGACCCCCATAACACCCCCCTGCATCTCTCATGACCCCCATAACACCCCCCTGCATCTCTCATGACCCCCATAACACCCCACTGCATCTCTCATGACCCCCATAACACCCCTCCTGCATCTCTCATGATCCCCATAACACCCCCCTGCATCTCTCATGACCCCCATAACACCCCCCCTGCATCTCTCATGACCCCCATAACACCCCTCCTGCATCTCTCATGATCCCCATAACACCCCCCTGCATCTCTCATGACCCCCATAACACCCCCCTGCATCTCTCATGACCCCATAACACCCCCCCCCCTGCATCTCTCATGAACCCCATAACACCCCCCCTGCATCTCTCATGATCCCCATAACACCCCCCCTGCATCTCTCATGACCCCATAACACCCCCCTGCATCTCTCATGACCCCCATAACACCCCCTGCATCTCTCATGATCCCCATAACACCCCCCCTGCATCTCTCATGACCCCCATAACACCCCCCTGCATCTCTCATGACCCCCATAACACCCCCCCTGCATCTCTCATGATCCCCATAACACCCCCCCTGCATCTCTCATGACCCCCATAACACCCCCCTGCATCTCTCATGACCCCCATAACACCCCCCCTGCATCTCTCATGATCCCCATAACACCCCTCCTGCATCTCTCATGACCCCCATGACACCCCCCCCCCCCCCCCCCCCCCCACACACAAACACCTCTCATCACCATTGCAGTCCCCTGACAACCATACAATCCCCCGGGCCCCCCGCGCCAGTTTACTTACCCTGCCGGGGATCGTTGCAGAGGCGGGAGTCTGCTGCTGCTCCTGTCACTGCACGGAGGATGCTGGAGGTTCCCGCGGGGACGCAAGCAGGGACAGGTCAGGTGATTGGCGTAAACGTGCGTGCCTGCGCGGGGCACGTGACGTCTCTACTCCAATCATCCCCTGACCTGTCCGGTGCCGGCCCTGCTTTGTTTCTTAAGGGGCCCGCGCCCCTCAAAAATGTAATTTTGGTGAAATGTGCGGGCCCCCCGAAGTGTCCCGTCGCTACAGGACGGGCAAGCACCGGCTCTGCTCGGGGCCCCCCAGCCAGCTCGGGGCCCCAAGCAATTGCTTGGTTTGCCGGTCCGGTAGCGACGGGCCTGGGGACTATACTGCACCAATGTGTGGGACTATACTGCACCTAATGTGGGTTACTATACTGCACCTAATGTGGGGAACTATACTGCACCTAATGTGGGGGAACTATACTGCACCAATGTGTGGGACTATACTGCACCTAATGTGGGGAACTATACTGCACCTAATGTGGAGGGAACTATACTGCACCTAATGTGGGGAACTATACTGCACCTAATGTGGGGGGACTATACTGCACCAATGTGTGGGACTATACTGCACCTAATGTGGGGAACTATACTGCACCTAATGTGGGGAACTATACTGCACCTAATGTGGGGAGAACTATACTGCACCTAATGTGGAGGGAACTATACTGCACCAATGTGTGGGACTATACTGCACCTAATGTGGGTAACTATACTGCACCTAATGTGGGGAACTATACTGCACCTAATGTGGGGGAACTATACTGCACCTAATGTGGGGAACTATACTGCACCTAATGTGGGGAACTATACTGCACCTAATGTGGGGAACTATACTGCACCTAATCTGGGGAGAACTATACTGCACCTAATGTGGGGAACTATACTGCACCTAATGTGGGTAACTATACTGCACCTAATGTGGGGAACTATACTGCACCTAATGTGGGGAACTATACTGCACCTAATGTGGGGAACTATACTGCACCTAATGTGGGGAACTATGCTGCACCTAATGTGGGGGAACTATACTGCACCTAATGTGGGGAACTATACTGCACCTAATGTGGGGAGAACTATACTGCACCTAATGTGGAGGGAACTATACTGCACCTAATGTGGGGAACTATACTGCACCTAATGTGGGGGAACTGTACTGCACCTAATGTGGGGAACTATACTGCACCTAATGTGGGGAACTATACTGCACCTAATGTGGGGAGAACTATACTGCACCTAATGTGGAGGGAACTATACTGCACCTAATGTGGGGAACTATACTGCACCTAATGTGGGGAACTATACTGCACCTAATGTGGGGGAACTATACTGCACCTAATGTGGAGGGAACTATACTGCACCTAATGTGGGGAACTATACTGCACCAATGTGTGGGACTATACTGCACCTAATGTGGGGAACTATACTGCACCAATGTGGGGAGAACTATACTGCACCTAATGTGGGGGATCTATACTGCACCTAATGTGGGGAGAACTATACTGCACCTAATGTGGAGGGAACTATACTGCACCTAATGTGGGGAGAACTATACGGCACCTAATGTGGGGAACTATACTGCACCTAATGTGGAGGGAACTATACTGCACCTAATGTGGGGAGAACTATACGGCACCTAATGTGGGGAACTATACTGCACCTAATGTGGGGGAACTATACTGCACCTAATGTGGGGAGAACTATACTGCACCAATGTGTGGGACTATACTGCACCTAATGTGGGGGAACTATACTGCACCTAATGTGGGGAGAACTATACTGCACCTAATGTGGGGAGAACTATACTGCACCTAATGTGGGGGAACTATACTGCACCTAATGTGAGGAACTATACTGCACCTAATGTGGGGGAACTATACTGCACCAATGTGTGGGACTATACTGCACCTAATGTGGGGAACTATACTGCACCTAATGTGGAGAGAACTATACTGCACCTAATGTGGAGGGAACTATACTGCACCTAATGTGGGGAACTATACTGCACCTAATGTGGGGGAACTATACTGCACCTAATGTGGGGAACTATACTGCACCTAATGTGGGGAACTATACTGCACCTAATGTGGGGAGAACTATACTGCACCTAATGTGGAGGGAACTATACTGCACCTAATGTGGGGAACTATACTGCACCTAATGTGGGGAACTATACTGCACCTAATGTGGGGGAACTATACTGCACCTAATGTGGGGAGAACTATACTGCACCTAATGTGGAGGGACCTATACTGCACCTAATGTGGGGAACTATACTGCACCAATGTGTGGGACTATACTGCACCTAATGTGGGGAACTATACTGCACCAATGTGGGGAGAACTATACTGCACCTAATGTGGGGGATCTATACTGCACCTAATGTGGGGGAACTATACTGCACCTAATGTGGGGAGAACTATACTGCACCTAATGTGGAGGGAACTATACTGCACCTAATGTGGGTAGAACTATACGGCACCTAATGTGGGGAACTATACTGCACCTAATGTGGAGGGAACTATACTGCACCTAATGTGGGGAGAACTATACGGCACCTAATGTGGGGAACTATACTGCACCTAATGTGGGGGAACTATACTGCACCTAATGTGGGGAGAACTATACTGCACCAATGTGTGGGACTATACTGCACCTAATGTGGGGGAACTATACTGCACCTAATGTGGGGAGAACTATACTGCACCTAATGTGGGGAGAACTATACTGCACCTAATGTGGGGGAACTATACTGCACCTAATGTGAGGAACTATACTGCACCTAATGTGGGGGAACTATACTGCACCTAATGAGGGGGGGATTATATACTGCACCTAATGTGGGGGAACTATACTGCCAACCTAATGTGGGGAGCTATACTGCACCTAATGTGGAGGGAACTGTACTGCACCTAATGTGGAGAGCTATACTGTACCTAATGTGGGGAACTATACTGCACCTAATGTGGGGGCACTATACTGCACCTAATGAGGGCGGGGGGACTATACTGTCAACCTAATGTGGGGAGCTATACTGTACCTAATGTGGGGAACTATACTGCACCTAATGAGGGGGGGGGGACTATATATTGCACCTAATGTGGGGGAACTATACTGCCAACCTAATGTGGGGATCTATACTGCACCTAATGTGGAGGGAACTGTACTGCACCTAATGTGGAGAGCTATACTGCAACTAATGTGGAGAACTATACTGCACCTAATGTGGAGAACTATACTGCACCTAATGTGGGGAGAACTATACTGCACCTAATGTGGGGAGAACTATACTGCACCTAATGTGGGGAGAACTATACTGCACCTAATGTGGGGAGAACTATACTGCACCTAATGTGGGGAGAACTATACTGCACCTAATGTGGGGAACTATACTGCACCTAATGTGGGGAGAACTATACTGCACCTAATGTGGGGTAACTATACTGTACCTAATATGGGGAGAACTATACTGCACCTGAAGTGGGGGAACTATACAGCCAACCTAATGTGGAGGAACTATACTGCACCTAATGTGGGGGACTGTACTGCACCCAATGTGGGGGACTATACTGCACCTAATGTGGGGAGAACTATACTGCACCTAATGTGAAGAGCTATACTGCACCTAATGTGGGGGAACTATACTGCACCTAATGTGGGGAACTATACTGCACCTAATGTGGGGAACTACACTGCACCTAATGTGGGGGAACTATACTGCACCTAATGAGGGGGGACTATATACGGCACCTAATGTGGGGGAACTATACTGCCAACCTAATGTGGGGAGCTATACTGCACCTAATGTGGAGGGAACTGTACTGCACCTAATGTGGAGAGCTATACTGCACCTAATGTGGAGAACTTTACTGCACCTAATGTGCGGGAACTATACTGCACCTAATGAGGGGGGGCAGGGATTATATACTGCACCTAATGTGGGGGAACTATAATGCCAGCCTAATGTGGAGAGCTATACTGCACCTAATGTGCTGGGAACTGTACTGCACCTAATGTGGAGAGCTATACTGCACCTAATGTGGAGAGCTATACTGCACCTACTGTGGGGAGAACTATACTGCACCTAATGTGGGGAGAACTATACTGCACCTAATGTGGGGAGAACTATACTGCACCTAATGTGGGGAGAACTATACTGCACCTAATGTGGGGAGAACTATACTGCACCTAATGTGGGGAGAACTATACTGCACCTAATGTGGGGAGAACTATACTGCACCTAATGTGGGGAGAACTATACTGCACCTGAAGTGGGGGAACTATACTGCACCTAATGTGGGGAGAACTATACTGCACCTAATGTGGGGGAACTATACAGCACCTGAAGTGGGGGAACTATACTGCACCTAATGTGGGGGAACTCTACTGCACCTAATGTGGGGGAACTATACTGCACCTAATGTGGGGGACTATAATGGACCTAATGTGGGGGACTATACTGCACATAATGTGGGGAGAACTATACTGCACCTAATGTGGGGAGAACTATACTGCACCTAATGTGGGGGAACTATACAGCCAACCTAATGTGGGGGAACTATACTGCACCTAATGTGGAGAACTATACTGCACCTAATGTGCAGAGCTATACTGCACCTAATGTGGGGGCACTATACTGTACCTAATGTGGGGAACTATACTGCACCTAATGTGGGGGAACTATACTGCACCTAATGAGGGGGGGGGACTATATACTGCACCTAATGTGGGGGAACTATACTGCCAACCTAATGTGGGGAGCTAAACTGCACCTAAGGTGGAGGGAACTGTACTGCACCTAATGTGGAGAGCTATAATGCACCTAATGTGGAGAACTATACTGCACCTAATGTGGGGAAATATACTTCACCTAATGTGGGGGACTATACTGCACCTAATGTGGGGATAACTATACTGCACCTAATGTGGGGAGAACTATACTGCACCTAATGTGGGGAACTATACTGCCCCTAATGTGGGGAACTATACTGCACTTAATGTGGGGAACTATACTGCACCTATTGTGGAGAACTATACTGCACCTAATGTGGGGAGAACTATACTGCACCTAATGTGGGGAACTATACTGCACCTAATGTGGGGAGAACTATACTGCACCTAATGTGGGGAACTATACTGCACCTAATGTGGGGAGAACTATACTGCACCTAATGTGGAGGGAACTATACTGCACTTAATGTGGGGAACTATACTGCACCTAATGTGGGGGAACTATACTGCACCTAATGTGGGGAACTATACTGCACCTAATGTGGGGAACTATACTGCACCTAATGTGGGGAGAACTATACTGCACCTAATGTGGAGGGAACTATACTGCACCTAATGTGGGGAACTATACTGCACCTAATGTGGGGAACTATACTGCACCTAATGTGGGGGAACTATACTGCACCTAATGTGGGGAGAACTATACTGCACCTAATGTGGAGGGAACTATACTGCACCTAATGTGGGGAACTATACTGCACCAATGTGTGGGACTATACTGCACCTAATGTGGGGAACTATACTGCACCAATGTGGGGAGAACTATACTGCACCTAATGTGGGGGATCTATACTGCACCTAATGTGGGGGAACTATACTGCACCTAATGTGGGGAGAACTATACTGCACCTAATGTGGAGGGAACTATACTGCACCTAATGTGGGGAGAACTATACGGCACCTAATGTGGGGAACTATACTGCACCTAATGTGGAGGGAACTATACTGCACCTAATGTGGGGAGAACTATACGGCACCTAATGTGGGGAACTATACTGCACCTAATGTGGGGGAACTATACTGCACCTAATGTGGGGAGAACTATACTGCACCAATGTGTGGGACTATACTGCACCTAATGTGGGGGAACTATACTGCACCTAATGTGGGGAGAACTATACTGCACCTAATGTGGGGAGAACTATACTGCACCTAATGTGGGGGAACTATACTGCACCTAATGTGAGGAACTATACTGCACCTAATGTGGGGGAACTATACTGCACCAATGTGTGGGACTATACTGCACCTAATGTGGGGAACTATACTGCACCTAATGTGGGGAGAACTATACTGCACCTAATGTGGAGGGAACTATACTGCACCTAATGTGGGGAACTATACTGCACCTAATGTGGGGGAACTATACTGCACCTAATGTGGGGAACTATACTGCACCTAATGTGGGGAACTATACTGCACCTAATGTGGGGAGAACTATACTGCACCTAATGTGGAGGGAACTATACTGCACCTAATGTGGGGAACTATACTGCACCTAATGTGGGGAACTATACTGCACCTAATGTGGGGGAACTATACTGCACCTAATGTGGGGAGAACTATACTGCACCTAATGTGGAGGGAACTATACTGCACCTAATGTGGGGAACTATACTGCACCAATGTGTGGGACTATACTGCACCTAATGTGGGGAACTATACTGCACCAATGTGGGGAGAACTATACTGCACCTAATGTGGGGGATCTATACTGCACCTAATGTGGGGGAACTATACTGCACCTAATGTGGGGAGAACTATACTGCACCTAATGTGGAGGGAACTATACTGCACCTAATGTGGGGAGAACTATACGGCACCTAATGTGGGGAACTATACTGCACCTAATGTGGAGGGAACTATACTGCACCTAATGTGGGGAGAACTATACTGCACCAATGTGTGGGACTATACTGCACCTAATGTGGGGGCACTATACTGCACCTAATGAGGGGGGGGGCTATACTGTCAACCTAATGTGGGGAGCTATACTGTACCTAATGTGGGGAACTATACTGCACCTAATGAGGGGGGGGGGGACTATATATTGCACCTAATGTGGGGGAACTATACTGCCAACCTAATGTGGGGATCTATACTGCACCTAATGTGGAGGGAACTGTACTGCACCTAATGTGGAGAGCTATACTGCAACTAATGTGGAGAACTATACTGCACCTAATGTGGAGAACTATACTGCACCTAATGTGGGGAGAACTATACTGCACCTAATGTGGGGAGAACTATACTGCACCTAATGTGGGGAGAACTATACTGCACCTAATGTGGGGAGAACTATACTGCACCTAATGTGGGGAGAACTATACTGCACCTAATGTGGGGAACTATACTGCACCTAATGTGGGGAGAACTATACTGCACCTAATGTGGGGTAACTATACTGTACCTAATATGGGGAGAACTATACTGCACCTGAAGTGGGGGAACTATACAGCCAACCTAATGTGGAGGAACTATACTGCACCTAATGTGGGGGACTGTACTGCACCCAATGTGGGGGACTATACTGCACCTAATGTGGGGAGAACTATACTGCACCTAATGTGAAGAGCTATACTGCACCTAATGTGGGGGAACTATACTGCACCTAATGTGGGGAACTATACTGCACCTAATGTGGGGAACTACACTGCACCTAATGTGGGGGAACTATACTGCACCTAATGAGGGGGGACTATATACGGCACCTAATGTGGGGGAACTATACTGCCAACCTAATGTGGGGAGCTATACTGCACCTAATGTGGAGGGAACTGTACTGCACCTAATGTGGAGAGCTATACTGCACCTAATGTGGAGAACTTTACTGCACCTAATGTGCGGGAACTATACTGCACCTAATGAGGGGGGGCAGGGATTATATACTGCACCTAATGTGGGGGAACTATAATGCCAGCCTAATGTGGAGAGCTATACTGCACCTAATGTGCAGGGAACTGTACTGCACCTAATGTGGAGAGCTATACTGCACCTAATGTGGAGAGCTATACTGCACCTAATGTGGGGAGAACTATACTGCACCTAATGTGGGGAGAACTATACTGCACCTAATGTGGGGAGAACTATACTGCACCTAATGTGGGGAGAACTATACTGCACCTAATGTGGGGAGAACTATACTGCACCTAATGTGGGGAGAACTATACTGCACCTAATGTGGGGAGAACTATACTGCACCTAATGTGGGGAGAACTATACTGCACCTGAAGTGGGGGAACTATACTGCACCTAATGTGGGGAGAACTATACTGCACCTAATGTGGGGGAACTATACAGCACCTGAAGTGGGGGAACTATACTGCACCTAATGTGGGGGAACTCTACTGCACCTAATGTGGGGGAACTATACTGCACCTAATGTGGGGGACTATAATGGACCTAATGTGGGGGACTATACTGCACATAATGTGGGGAGAACTATACTGCACCTAATGTGGGGAGAACTATACTGCACCTAATGTGGGGGAACTATACAGCCAACCTAATGTGGGGGAACTATACTGCACCTAATGTGGAGAACTATACTGCACCTAATGTGCAGAGCTATAATGCACCTAATGTGGGGGCACTATACTGTACCTAATGTGGGGAACTATACTGCACCTAATGTGGGGGAACTATACTGCACCTAATGAGGGGGGGGACTATATACTGCACCTAATGTGGGGGAACTATACTGCCAACCTAATGTGGGGAGCTAAACTGCACCTAAGGTGGAGGGAACTGTACTGCACCTAATGTGGAGAGCTATAATGCACCTAATGTGGAGAACTATACTGCACCTAATGTGGGGAAATATACTTCACCTAATGTGGGGGACTATACTGCACCTAATGTGGGGATAACTATACTGCACCTAATGTGGGGAGAACTATACTGCACCTAATGTGGGGAACTATACTGCCCCTAATGTGGGGAACTATACTGCACTTAATGTGGGGAACTATACTGCACCTAATGTGGAGAACTATACTGCACCTAATGTGGGGAGAACTATACTGCACCTAATGTGGGGAACTATACTGCACCTAATGTGGGGAGAACTATACTGCACCTAATGTGGGGAACTATACTGCACCTAATGTGGGGAGAACTATACTGCACCTAATGTGGAGGGAACTATACTGCACCTAATGTGGGGAACTATACTGCACCTAATGTGGGGGAACTATACTGCACCTAATGTGGGGAACTATACTGCACCTAATGTGGGGAACTATACTGCACCTAATGTGGGGAGAACTATACTGCACCTAATGTGGAGGGAACTATACTGCACCTAATGTGGGGAACTATACTGCACCTAATGTGGGGAACTATACTGCACCTAATGTGGGGGAACTATACTGCACCTAATGTGGGGAGAACTATACTGCACCTAATGTGGAGGGAACTATACTGCACCTAATGTGGGGAACTATACTGCACCAATGTGTGGGACTATACTGCACCTAATGTGGGGAACTATACTGCACCAATGTGGGGAGAACTATACTGCACCTAATGTGGGGGATCTATACTGCACCTAATGTGGGGGAACTATACTGCACCTAATGTGGGGAGAACTATACTGCACCTAATGTGGAGGGAACTATACTGCACCTAATGTGGGGAGAACTATACGGCACCTAATGTGGGGAACTATACTGCACCTAATGTGGAGGGAACTATACTGCACCTAATGTGGGGAGAACTATACGGCACCTAATGTGGGGAACTATACTGCACCTAATGTGGGGGAACTATACTGCACCTAATGTGGGGAGAACTATACTGCACCAATGTGTGGGACTATACTGCACCTAATGTGGGGGAACTATATTGCACCTAATGTGGGGAGAACTATACTGCACCTAATGTGGGGAGAACTATACTGCACCTAATGTGGGGGAACTATACTGCACCTAATGTGAGGAACTATACTGCACCTAATGTGGGGGAACTATACTGCACCTAATGAGGGGGGGGTTATATACTGCACCTAATGTGGGGGAACTATACTGCCAACCTAATGTGGGGAGCTATACTGCACCTAATGTGGAGGGAACTGTACTGCACCTAATGTGGAGAGCTATACTGTACCTAATGTGGGGAACTATACTGCACCTAATGTGGGGGCACTATACTGCACCTAATGAGGGGGGGGGGCTATACTGTCAACCTAATGTGGGGAGCTATACTGTACCTAATGTGGGGAACTATACTGCACCTAATGAGGGGGGGGGGGACTATATATTGCACCTAATGTGAGGGAACTATACTGCCAACCTAATGTGGGGATCTATACTGCACCTAATGTGGAGGGAACTGTACTGCACCTAATGTGGAGAGCTATACTGCAACTAATGTGGAGAACTATACTGCACCTAATGTGGAGAACTATACTGCACCTAATGTGGGGAGAACTATACTGCACCTAATGTGGGGAGAACTATACTGCACCTAATGTGGGGAGAACTATACTGCACCTAATGTGGGGAGAACTATACTGCACCTAATGTGGGGAGAACTATACTGCACCTAATGTGGGGAGAACTATACTGCACCTAATGTGGGGAGAACTATACTGCACCTAATGTGGGGAGAACTATACTGCACCTAATGTGGGGAGAACTATACTGCACCTAATGTGGGGAACTATACTGCACCTAATGTGGGGAGAACTATACTGCACCTAATGTGGGGTAACTATACTGTACCTAATATGGGGAGAACTATACTGCACCTGAAGTGGGGGAACTATACAGCCAACCTAATGTGGAGGAACTATACTGCACCTAATGTGGGGGACTGTACTGCACCCAATGTGGGGGACTATACTGCACCTAATGTGGGGAGAACTATACTGCACCTAATGTGAAGAGCTATACTGCACCTAATGTGGGGGAACTATACTGCACCTAATGTGGGGAACTATACTGCACCTAATGTGGGGAACTACACTGCACCTAATGTGGGGGAACTATACTGCACCTAATGAGGGGGGACTATATACGGCACCTAATGTGGGGGAACTATACTGCCAACCTAATGTGGGGAGCTATACTGCACCTAATGTGGAGGGAACTGTACTGCACCTAATGTGGAGAGCTATACTGCACCTAATGTGGAGAACTATACTGCACCTAATGTGCGGGAACTATACTGCACCTAATGAGGGGGGGCAGGGATTATATACTGCACCTAATGTGGGGGAACTATAATGCCAGCCTAATGTGGAGAGCTATACTGCACCTAATGTGCAGGGAACTGTACTGCACCTAATGTGGAGAGCTATACTGCACCTAATGTGGAGAGCTATACTGCACCTAATGTGGAGAGCTATACTGCACCTAATGTGGGGAGAACTATACTGCACCTAATGTGGGGAGAACTATACTGCACCTAATGTGGGGAGAACTATACTGCACCTAATGTGGGGAGAACTATACTGCACCTAATGTGGGGAGAACTATACTGCACCTAATGTGGGGAGAACTATACTGCACCTAATGTGGGGAGAACTATACTGCACCTAATGTGGGGAGAACTATACTGCACCTGAAGTGGGGGAACTATACTGCACCTAATGTGGGGAGAACTATACTGCACCTAATGTGGGGGAACTATACAGCACCTGAAGTGGGGGAACTATACTGCACCTAATGTGGGGGAACTCTACTGCACCTAATGTGGGGGAACTATACTGCACCTAATGTGGGGGACTATAATGGACCTAATGTGGGGGACTATACTGCACATAATGTGGGGAGAACTATACTGCACCTAATGTGGGGAGAACTATACTGCACCTAATGTGGGGGAACTATACAGCCAACCTAATGTGGGGGAACTATACTGCACCTAATGTGGAGAACTATACTGCACCTAATGTGCAGAGCTATACTGCACCTAATGTGGGGGCACTATACTGTACCTAATGTGGGGAACTATACTGCACCTAATGTGGGGGAACTATACTGCACCTAATGAGGGGGGGGACTATATACTGCACCTAATGTGGGGGAACTATACTGCCAACCTAATGTGGGGAGCTAAACTGCACCTAAGGTGGAGGGAACTGTACTGCACCTAATGTGGAGAGCTATACTGCACCTAATGTGGAGAACTATACTGCACCTAATGTGGGGAAATATACTTCACCTAATGTGGGGGACTATACTGCACCTAATGTGGGGATAACTATACTGCACCTAATGTGGGGAGAACTATACTGCACCTAATGTGGGGAACTATACTGCCCCTAATGTGGGGAACTATACTGCACTTAATGTGGGGAACTATACTGCACCTAATGTGGAGAACTATACTGCACCTAATGTGGGGGAACTATACTGCCAAACTAATGTGGGGAGCTATACTGCACCTAATGTGGAGGGAACTGTACTGCACCTAATGTGGAGAGCTATACTGCACCTAATGTGGGGAGAACTATACTGCACCTAATGTGGGGGAACAATACTGCACCTAATGTGGGGAGAACTATACTGCACCTAATGTGGGGAGAACTATACTGCACCTAATGTGGGGAGAACTATACTGCACCTAATGTGGCGGACTATACTGCACCTAATGTGGGGGAACTATACTGTACCTAATGTGGGGAGAACTATACTGCACCTAAAGTGGGGGAACTATACAGCACCTGAAGTGGGGGAACTATACTGCACCTTATGTGGGGGACTATACTGCACCTAATGTGGGGGACTATACTGCACCTAATGTGGGGAGAACTATACTGCACCTAATGTGGGGGACTATACTGCACCTAATGTGGGGAGAACTATACTGCACCTAATGTGGGGGAACTATACTGTACCTAATGTGGGGAGAACTATACTGCACCTGAAGTGGGGGAACTATACTGCACCTAATGTGGGGAGAACTATACTGCACCTAATGAGGGGGACTATACTGCACCTAATGTGGGGGAACTATACTGCACCTAATGTGGGGAGAACTATACTGCACCTAATGAGGGGGACTATACTGCACCTAATGTGGGGGAACTATACTGCACCTAATGTGGGGGAACTATACTGCACACCTAATGTGGGGGAGCTATACTCTTTACCTAATGTGGGGGGAACTAGACAAAAATATAAAATTGTACTATTTTGATCCCTATAACTCTTATTTTTCTGTATATGGGGATGTGAGGGTCATTTTTTGCGCTGTGATTTGTAGTTTTTATCGGTACCATTTTTGTTTTGAAGGGACTTTTCAATAGCTTTTTAGATATTTTTTTTATAGTATTTGAAGTGACCAAAATTGTTCAAATCTAGTTAGTGCACTACTACGACTTTTGGGGCCCCACTTTTGATTTTGCCTAAGGCCACGCTAAGCCTAAAACCGGCCCTGATTATAAGGGAGTGTTGTGCCATTTTACTTTTTGAATTTGTGGTGGACTATGATCAGGTCTTGGTCGCTGACACCACTTTATTGAAACATTTGGCAAAGTACTGGTGTATTCCTTCTGTGATATATATATATATGTATAGCCACGCAAAGTGATACGCCTGTGCTCGGTGGTCGTTTGCCGACACAATGACACAATGCTGTGGGGCTGGTATACAGTAATTTCCAGGGCTGGTTTTCATCCCCAGTCCGGCCCTGTCCCAAGGATAGGGGATAAGTTTCAGACTGCGGGGGGTCCGACCGCTGGGGGGCCCCGTGATCTCCTGTACGGGGCCCTGGCTCGCTGGCCAGATAGCGCAGGTTGACCGCCAGATGAAGGGGCAGCCGATACGCCCCCTCAAAAAAGCACTATGGGAGAGCCAGAAATTGCCAAAGGCAGCGCTGCATCAGTCCCCCAAAAAATGTGAGTTCCTGGATTTAAATATCTATATTCAGGATGGCTGTTCGCATACTGCCAACTATTTTAAGGAGGTGGATGCAAACAGATACCTCGACTTTAACAGTTGCCATCTTAAATAATGGAAGAAGAACATTCCATTAGGTCAAATGAAAAGAATCCGAAGGAATTGTTCTTCCACACAAAAATACCTACAACAACTAGAGAACCTGGAGGATCGTTTTAAACAAAAAGGGTATCCCAAACCCCTTATACAAGGAGCACGCCAGAGAGTGGACGAATTAGAACAAAGTGCTTGCTTGAAAAATAATAAACAGGGTAATGCAGAGGGGGGTTATAATGAGGAATTTGATTCTGTTTTTCTAACTAGGTATTACACTTCACACACCAATATTTTTTTATTTTTTTATTTATTTTTTGTATAGGTAATATCACCAGCTCATATTATTGTGTCATGATTACTGGCACCATATGTAGTCCCCCAGTTATTCTTCTTTAGATGTTTTCCGTGTCCTGTGCAGTATCTCTCCCAGAAGTCCACTTGATGGCCCCCGTGGTGGTCTACACCCCGAAGTCATCAATTTTTACTCTAAGAGAGAGTGTGCAGCTGTTTCTGGAGACGGTCAACAATAACCTCTGCATGGTGGAATAATAGGTCACGATGTTTATCAGGATCAGTAGAAGCATCACCCACTCGATGATTATGATGGGGATTTCACGGATCTCGTCCCAGTCTTCATCATTATGGAATAATTCCTTTAATGTTTCATATCCAAAATAGAAAACTACACAGACAAAAGTCAGGCCACAGCAGGTGCATCTACTATGGTGGATGACTTTTTTTGCTCCTGGTAATTTATACATCTGGATGGACTGCCCAAGGTAGTATAAGGCTTCACATGTAATGGAAATTATCGTGCTGACAAAGTGTATCCTGGGATATTCTTCGGGGGACAATACATGCATAACAGCTGTGGAAAAACAGGAGGCCCACACAATGGCCAGCAGGATCCTCTGGATCAGGACCTGATGACCCCTGAACTCTTCAGTATGCATAACCATATACTTATAAATAAGAAAGGTTAGTACCAAAGTGCCAATGGACGTCCCTATGAATCCAATTCTGAATAATATGCTTTCGGGAAAGACATTTCCCACGTCACTGTGAAGGAAAAGAAACCAATGTTATTATGGATATTTCCTCACTCCCAACCCATGAAATAAGAATCATGTGCTTGTTTATCTTACCTGATGCTCATCAGTGGCGAGGCTGCATGGCCGAGGACGACCGTCATGATGTAGCTGGTGGCAAGCCAGGCCGCACACCAAAACGCCAACAGGAGGGGGACGAACCCCAGTCCTTTTAGCTCCATTTCAGACAAGTAGAAAAAGAAGACGCTAATCTCACTATTCTCACTAATCGCACTGGAACAGACTGAAGGCTCGGGCGGCTGTCAGTGGGATGTCAGGCCTCCAGCTGTCTATGACATCACATGTGACATGTCAGAATGACTGCTTGTTTCTTTGAGCTGCCATGATTTAGTATCTGCTATAGACAGAACCTGATGTTTTTACTATGGACCTTACAGACCTTAGAACCCAAGTAATTAGTGCAGGGGCTCCATTTTGATCATCTCATATTTCACATTATTTGAGTTCCAGGGCTCAGATACATTTGCACCCTCTATAGCAGTGGTCTTCAAGCTGTGAACCCCCAACCGCTGCAGAACCACAACTCCCAGCATGCCCAGACAGCAACTTCGCATAAGGAAATAGTCTAATTAAACTTTTCTTATATATAGAATCCCTGAAATCTCCAATCTCTCCTTTTATTGCTTTATGATCTGTGTTACTTATTTGTAAAAAACAATGTTTCTGATTGTCTTCCCCCCACACACTTATGGGCTATCTCTTCAAACGACTTTATTTGACCTAAAGCGTATAATTGATTTACATAAATAAGCCCCTTTTCATCCAAAAGAGTGAATCTTTAATTTTAAGGAACTCTTTAAGTGCTTTATTCGACCATAATGAAGTAAAGTCAAAACTCCATGTGATTTAAAAAATAAATTTAAGTTCCCCCCATACTTAATTATCTAGATATGCATGGGTGTAGTGAGTATCCCAGCTTCCAAAATCTCAAAAATATCCTTCATTTTTCAGAAGCTTTTTCAAAAATGAAAGAAGCGATCTGATTGGTTGCTATGGGCAACTCAGAAACTTTTCCTCTGGGCAGGTTTTGATAAATCTCCCTCTATGGGGGAGATTCATCAAGACCAGTGTAGAGGAAGAGTTGTGCAGTTGCCCATAGCAACCAATCAGATTGCTTCTTTCATTTTTCACAATGCCTTTGCAAAATGAAAGAAGCGATCTGATTGGTTGCTATGGGCAACTCAGCATATTTTCCTGGAAAAGTTTATGAGTTGCCCATAGCAACCAATCAGATTACTTCCTTCATTTTTCAGAGACTTTTTCAAAAATGAAAGAAGCGATCTGATTGGTTGCTATGGGCAACTCAGCAGCTTTCCCCATAGACCACAATGGGCCTACTGGTTTCAATGGGCAAAAAATCAGACTTAATGCACTAGACACAGTTCTCTATACCATTAACCCCTTCCCGACCTATGACATACCTGTACGTCATGGGTGGCAAGGTGTTCCCGACCCATGACATACAGGTACGTCATGAACATTTTTGCCGCTACTCGCGGCATCCCGCAGCGCCCGGTAAGATGGTGGCTATCACTGATAGCCAGCCATCTTACCATGCGACCACGGGGGGTTTCATCCCCCACCCCCCCCCCCCCCCCAGCGATCGCTGCTATCAGCTGGTCAAATCTGACTAGCTAATAGCAGCGTTTCGCTATCAGAATATTTAGCAGCGCGGTGTGTAAGTCCCGATCACGGGGATCGGGACACACACCGCTCTGCTAAGTGTCCCTTACCCATCCCCCGGCATCACTTACCCGACCATGCGGTGTCCCGAGTGGTCCCGTTGCGAGCGACGTCCTCCAGGCGGTCCCGGTGGCGCTGCGTCCCGGAGGTGAGTTTCCGGCAGCAGTGCGGCATCTTCATTGGCAGCAGTGAGATCGCCGTAAAGCGATCTCACTGCTGCCTCTGGGAGTTTCAAAACGGCAACTCCCAGCATGCCCAGACAGCCTTTGGCTTTCTGGGCATGCTGGGAGTTGTAGTTTTGTAACATCTGGAGGTCCACAGTTTGGAGACCACTGTATAATGGTCTCCAATCTGTGCTGTTCCAGATGTTGCAAAACTACAACTCCCAGCATGCTCAGTCTGTTCCGGCATGCTGGGAGTTGTAGTTCTCTAACATCTGGAAGAGCATAGATTGGAGACCATTATACAGTGGTCTCCAAACTGTGGACCTCCAGATATTGCAAAACTACAACTCCCAGCATGCCCAGACTGCCCAAGCATGCTGGAAGTTGTAGTTCGGCAACATCTGATCCTTCAGATATTGCCGAACTACAACTTCCAGCATGCTTGGGCAGTCTGGGCATGCTGGGAGTTGTAGTTTTGCAACAACTGGAGGCACACTAGTTGGGAAACATTGTCCGTTTCCTACCTCAGTGCCTCCAGCTGTTTCAATTGTTGCAAAACTATAACTCCCAGCATGCACTGACAGACCATGCATGCTGGGAGTTGTAGTTTTGCAACAGCTGGAGGCACACTGGTTTGGAAACGCTAAGTTTGGTTGCAAAACACTTGAAAGTTTATTACTTAACTTAGTGTTTCCAAACCAGTGTGCCTCCAGCTGTTGCAAAACTACAACTCCCAGCATGCACGGACAGCCAAAGGGCATGCTCGGAGTTTGCAACAGCTGGATGTTTGCCCCCTCCCCCCAATGTGAATGTACAGGGTACACTCACATGGGCGGAGGTTTACAGTGAGTTCTGCAAGTTTGAGATGGCGCAAAATTTGCGCTGCAGCTCAAACTCCCAGCGGCAAACTTGCTGTGAACCTCTGCCCATGTGACTGTACCCTAAAAACACTACACTACGGTAACACTAACCTAAAATAAAAAGTAAAAAACACTACATATACACATTATCCCTACACAGCCCCCCTCCCCCAAAAAAATGAAAAACGTCTGGTACGCTACTGTTTCCAAAACGGAGCCCCCAGCTGTTGCAAAATAATAACTCCCAGTATTGCCGGACAGCCATTGACTGTCCAGGCATGCTGGGAGTTTTGCAACAGCTGGAGGCACCCTGTTAGGGGTATTCTATGCCAATGATTCCCAATGTCCACCCCTATGCAAATCCCTAATTCAGGCCTCAAATGCACATGGCGCTCTCTCACTTTGGAGCCCTGTCGTATTTCAGGGCAACAGTTTTGGGACACATATGGGGTATTGCCGTACTCGGGAGAAATTGCCTTACACATTTTGGGGGGCTTTTTCTTCTTTAACCCCTTATGAAAAGGTGAAGTTGGGGTCTACACCAGCATGTTAGTGTAAAAAAATAAATTTTTAAATAAAACTAGATATGATATAGATAGATAGATAAGATAGATAGATAGATAGGAGATAGATGGATATGATATAGATAGATCAGTTTCCCAACCAGGGGACCTCCAGCTGTTGCAAAACTACAACTCCCAGCATTCCTTTGGCTTTATGAGCATACTGGGAGTTGTAGTTTTGCAACAGCTGGAGGCCCCCCTAGTTGGGAAACACTGATCTATCTATCAATCATCTATCTATTATCTATCTATATATCCATCTATCTCATATCTATCTATCTATCTCCTATCTATCTTTCTCATATCTATCTATCTATCTCATATCTATCTATCTCATATCTATCTATCTATATCTATCTCCTATCTATCTCATATCTATCTATCTCCTATCTATCTCATATCTATCTATCTCATATCTATCTATCTCATATCTATCTATCTATCTATTTATGTAGAAGAAAAAATCTTGTCCACAGCACCAAAGTTCATGAAGAAATGTGTGTTTTATTCCATAAAAGGTGTCAGTATAACAGCGCTGTTGTATTGACACCTTTTATGGAATAAAACACATTTTTTCATGAACTTTGGTGCTGTGGACAAGATTTTTTCTTCTGTTTGAAAGATGATCCCCTAACCAAGGATCCAGGAGCTGCGTGCACCCCCCTACGATATGTTTTCTTCCATTGGCTGTGCTGTTCTTCTTCTACTATCTATTTATGTATCTATCTATCTCATATCTATTTATCTCTCATATCTATCTCATATCTATCTATCTCATATCTATCTATCTATCTATTTATGTATCTATCTCATATCTATCTATCTCATATCTATCTATCTCATATCTATCTATCTATTTATGTATCTATCTCATATCTATTTATCTCTCATATCTATCTCATATCTATCTATCTCATATATATCTATCTATCTATCTATGTATCTCTCATATCTATCTATCTCCTATCTATCTCATATCTATTTATCTCTCATATCTATCTCATATCTATCTATCTATCTATTTATGTATCTATCTATCTCATATCTATTTATCTCTCATATCTATCTCATATCTATCTATCTCATATCTATCTATCTCATATCTATTTATCTCATATCTATCTCATATCTATCTATCTCATATCTATCTATCTCATATCTATCTATCTCATATCTATCTATCTATCTATTTATGTATCTATCTCATATCTATCTATTTATATATATATATATATATATATATATATATATATATATCTTTCTATTTATCTATCTATCTATCTCATATCTATCTCAGATAGATGAGAGATAGATGAAAGATAGATAGATATGAGAGATAGATAGATAGATGATATATAGATAAATAGATCCATAAATATATGGATATATAGATAGATATGAGAGAGATAGATGATAGATAGATATGATATAGATAGGATATAGAAAGATATATAGATAGATATGATATAGATAGATTGAAATGATATAGATAGGATATAGAAAGATAGATAGATAAAGAACAATATGATTCAGCACGCCACAAGTTTGCAGAAAATGGTGGTTTATTCCATCATGTGCATAGACTATGCTGCATCATATTGTTCTTTGTCTGGATTAAGGAACCAGTGGACCCAGGTTCCAAGTATGCGGGCACCCCGAATTCTCTCTAATCTCTGGATTTTGGTTGTGCCGTTTTTATTTGTTTTAGATAGATAGATAGAAAGAGATAGTATCTATCTATCATCTATTTATCTATCTTTCTATCTATCTCATATCTATCTATATATCCATCTATTTATGTATCTATCTATATATCATCTATCTATCTATCTCTCATATCTATCTATCTTTCATCTATCTATCTATCATCTATCTGAGATAGATATGAGATAGATAGATAAATAGAAAGATAGATAGATACATAAATAGATAGATGGATATAGATAGATGGATGGATAGATAGATAGATGATTGATAGATAGATCAGTGTTTCCCAACCAGGGGGCCTCCAGCTGTTGCAAAACTACAACTCCCAGTATGCTCATAAAGCCAAAGACATGCTGGGAGTTGTCATTTTGGAATAGCTAGAGGCCCCCTGATTGGGATACACTTATCTATCTATCTATCTATCTCATATCTATCTATTAATCTATATTATCTAAGTGTTTTATTCCCCCATGTATGTGTGACGTTTCGATAGCATCCCGCCATCTTTATCATACGTACAGTTGTACATTCTGTAGTCTGTGTGACATCACTGTGCTTCATAATAAACTGTGACATCACTGTGCTTCATAATAAACGGTGACATCACTGTGCTTCATAATAAACTGTGACATCACTGTGCTTCATAATAAACTGTGACATCACTGCGCTTCATAATAAACTGTGACATCACTGCGCTTCATAATAAACTGACATCACTGTGCTTCATAATAAACTGTGACATCACTGTGCTTCATAATAAACTGTGACATCACTGTGCTTCATAATAAACTGTGACATCACTGTGCTTCATAATAAACTGTGACATCACTGTGCTTCATAATAAACTGTGACATCACTGTGCTTCATAATAAACTGTGACATCACTGTGCTTCATAATAAACTGTGACATCACTGCGCTTCATAATAAACTGTGACATCACTGTGCTTCATAATAAACTGTGACATCACTGTGCTTCATAATAAACTGTGACATCACTGTGCTTCATAATAAACTGTGACATCACTGTGCTTCATAATAAACTGTGACATCACTGTGCTTCATAATAAACTGTGACATCACTGCGCTTCATAATAAACTGTGACATCACTGTGCTTCATAATAAACTGTGACATCACTGTGCTTCATAATAAACTGTGACATCACTGTGCTTCATAATAAACTGTGACATCACTGTGCGTCATAATAAACTGTGACATCACTGTGCTTCATAATAAACTGTGACATCACTGTGCTTCATAATAAACTGTGACATCACTGTGCTTCATAATAAACTGACATCACTGTGCTTCATAATAAACTGTGACATCACTGCTACATAATAAACTGACATCACTGTGCTTCATAATAAACTGACATCACTGTGCTTCATAATAAACTGTGACATCACTGTGCTTCATAATAAACTGTGACATCACTGCGCTTCATAATAAACTGTGACATCACTGCGCTTCATAATAAACTGTGACATCACTGCGCTTCATAATAAACTGTGACATCACTGTGCTTCATAATAAACTGTGACATCACTGTGCTTCATAATAAACTGTGACATCACTGTGCTTCATAATAAACTGTGACATCACTGTGCTTCATAATAAACTGTGACATCACTGTGCTTCATAATAAACTGTGACATCACTGTGCTTCATAATAAACTGTGACATCACTGTGCTTCATAATAAACTGTGACATCACTGTGCTTCATAATAAACTGTGACATCACTGTGCTTCATAATAAACTGTGACATCACTGTGCTTCATAATAAACTGTGACATCACTGTGCTTCATAATAAACTGTGACATCACTGTGCTTCATAATAAACTGTGACATCACTGTGCTTCATAATAAACTGTGACATCACTGTGCTTCATAATAAACTGTGACATCACTGTGCTTCATAATAAACGGTGACATCACTGTGCTTCATAATAAACTGTGACGTCACTGTGCTTCATAATAAACGGTGACGTCACTGTGCTTCATAATAAACGGTGACGTCACTGTGCTTCATAATAAACGGTGACGTCACTGTGCTTCATAATAAACGGTGACGTCACTGTGCTTCATAATAAACTGTGACGTCACTGTGCTTCATAATAAACTGTGACGTCACTGTGCTTCATAATAAACTGTGACGTCACTGTGCTTCATAATAAACTGTGACGTCACTGTGCTTCATAATAAACTGTGACGTCACTGTGCTTCATAATAAACTGTGACGTCACTGTGCTTCATAATAAACTGTGACGTCACTTCGTTTCATAATAAACTGACATCACTGCGCTTCATAATAAACTGACATCACTGTGCTACATAATAAACGGTGACATCACTGTGCTTCATAATAAACTGTGACATCACTGTGCTTCATAATAAACTGTGACATCACTGTGCTTCATAATAAACTGTGACATCACTGCGTCATAATAAACTGACATCACTGTGCTTCATAATAAACTGTGACATCACTGCGTCATAATAAACTGACATCACTGTGCTTCATAATAAACTGTGACATCACTGTGCTTCATAATATACTGTGACATCACTGTGCTACATAATAAACTGTGACATCACTGCGCTTCATAATAAACTGACATCACTGCGCTTCATAATAAACTGACATCACTGTGCTACATAATAAACGGTGACATCACTGTGCTTCATAATAAACTGTGACATCACTGTGCTTCATAATAAACTGTGACATCACTGTGCTTCATAATAAACTGTGACATCACTGCGTCATAATAAACTGACATCACTGTGCTTCATAATATACTGTGACATCACTGTGCTACATAATAAACTGACATCACTGTGCTTCATAATAAACGGTGACATCACTGTGCTTCATAATAAACTGTGACATCACTGTGCTTCATAATATACTGTGACATCACTGCGCTTCATAATAAACTGTGACATCACTGTGCTTCATAATAAACTGTGACATCACTGTGCTTCATAATAAACTGTGACATCACTGTGCTTCATAATAAACTGTGACATCACTGTGCTTCATAATAAACTGTGACATCACTGTGCTTCATAATAAACTGTGACATCACTGTGCTTCATAATAAACTGACATCACTGTGCTTCATAATAAACTGTGACATCACTGTGCTTCATAATAAACTGTGACATCACTGTGCTTCATAATAAACTGTGACATCACTGTGCTTCATAATAAACTGTGACATCACTGTGCTTCATAATAAACTGTGACATCACTGTGCTTCATAATAAACTGACATCACTGTGCTTCATAATAAAATGTGACATCACTGTGCTTCATAATGAACTGTGACATCACTGTGCTTCATAATGAACTGTGACATCACTGTGCTTCATAATGAACTGTGACATCACTGTGCTTCATAATAAACTGACATCACTGTGCTTCATAATAAACTGTGACATCACTGTGTTACATAATAAACTGTGACATCACTGTGCTTCATAATAAACTGTGACATCACTGTGCTTCATAATAAACTGTGACATCACTGTGCTTCATAATAAACTGTGACATCACTGCGCTTCATAGTAAACTGTGACATCACTGCGCTTCATAGTAAACTGTGACATCACTGCGCTTCATAATAAACTGTGACATCACTGTGCTTCCTAATAATCTGTGACATCACTGCGCTTCCTAATAAACTGACATCACTGTGCTTCATAATAAACTGTGACATCACTGTGCTTCATAATAAACTGTGACATAACTGCGCTTCATAATAAACTGTGACATCACTGCGCTTCATAATAAACTGTGACATCACTGCGCTTCATAATAAACTGTGACATCACTGTGCATCATAATAAACTGTGACATCACTGTGCTTCATAATAAACTGTGACATCACTGTGCTTCATAATAAACTGTGACATCACTGTGCTTCATAATAAACTGACATCACTGCGCTTCATAATAAACTGACATCACTGCGTTTCATAATAAACTGACATCACTGTGCTTCATAATAAACGGTGACATCACTGTGCTTCATAATAAACTGTGACATAACTGCGCTTCATAATAAACTGTGACATCACTGCGCTTCATAATAAACTGTGACATCACTGCGCTTCATAATAAACTGTGACATCACTGTGCATCATAATAAACTGTGACATCACTATGCTTCATAATAAACTGTGACATCACTGTGCTTCATAATAAACTGTGACATCACTGTGCTTCATAATAAACTGTGACATCACTGCTTCATAATAAACTGTGACATCACTGTGCTTCATAATAAACTGACATCACTGTGCTTCATAATAAACTGTGACATCACTGTGCTTCATAATATACTGTGACATCACTGTGCTTCATAATAAACTGTGACATCACTGTGCATCATAATAAACTGTGACATCACTGTGCTTCATAATAAACTGTGACATCACTGTGCTTCATAATAAACTGTGACATCACTGTGCTTCATAATAAACGGTGACATCACTGCTTCATAATAAACGGTGACATCACTGTGCTTCATAATAAACTGTGACATCACTGTGCTTCATAATAAACTGTGACATCACTGTGCTTCATAATAAACTGTGACATCACTGCGCTTCATAATAAACTGTGACATCACTGTGCTTTATAATAAACGGTGACATCACTGTGCTTCATAATAAACTGTGACATCACTGTGCTTCATAATAAACTGTGACATCACTGCGCTTCATAATAAATTGTGACATCACTGTGCTTCATAATAAACGGTAACATCACTGTGCTTCATAATAAACTGTGACATCACTGTGCTTCATAATAAACTGTGACATCAGTGTGCTTCATAATAAACTGTGACATCACTGTGCTTCATAATAAACTGTGACATCAGTGTGCTTCATAATAAACTGTGACATCACTGTGCTTCATAATAAACTGTGACATCACTGCTTCATAATAAACTGTGACATCACTGTGCTTCATAACAAACTGTGACATCACTGTGCTTCATAATAAACTGTGACATCACTGTGCTTCATAATAAACTGTGACATCACTGTGCTTCATAATAAACTGTGACATCACTGTGCTTCATAATAAACTGTGACATCACTGTGCTTCATAATATACTGTGACATCACTGCGCTTCATAATAAACTGTGACATCACTGTGCTTCATAATAAACTGTGACATCACTGCGCTTCATAATAAACTGTGACATCACTGCGCTTCATAATAAACTGTGACATCACTGTGCTTCATAATAAACTGTGACATCACTGTGCTTCATAATAAACTGTGACATCACTGTGCTTCATAACAAACTGTGACATCACTGTGCTTCATAATAAACTGACATCACTGTGCTTCATAATAAACTGTGACATCACTGCGCTTCATAATAAACTGTGACATCACTGCGCTTCATAATAAACTGACATCACTGTGCTTCATAATAAACTGTGACATCACTGTGCTTCATAATAAACTGTGACATCACTGTGCTTCATAACAAACTGTGACATCACTGTGCTTCATAATAAACTGTGACATCACTGCGCTTCATAATAAACTGTGACATCACTGCGCTTCATAATAAACTGACATCACTGTGCTTCATAATCAACTGTGACATCACTGTGCTTCATAATAAACTGTGACATCACTGTGCTTCATAATAAACTGTGACGTCACTGTGCTTCATAATAAACTGTGACATCACTGTGCTTCATAATAAACTGTGACATCACTGCGCTTCATAATAAACTGTGACATCACTGCGCTTCATAATAAACTGTGACATCACTGCGCTTCATAATAAACGGTGACATCATTGCGCTTCATAATAAACGGTGACATCACTGCGCTGCATAATAAACTGTGACATCACTGTGCTTCATAATAAACTGTGACATCACTGCGCTTCATAATAAACTGTGACATCACTGTGCTTCATAATAAACTGTGACATCACTGTGCTTCATGATAAACTGTGACATCACTGTGCTTCATAATAAACTGTGACATCACTGTGCTTCATAATAAACTGTGACATCACTGTGCTTCATAATAAACTGTGACATCACTGTGCTTCATAATAAACTGTGACATCACTGTGCTTCATAATAAACTGTGACATCACTGTGCTTCATAATAAACTGTGACATCACTGTGCTTCATAATAAACTGTGACATCACTGTGCTTCATAATAAACTGTGACATCACTGTGCTTCATAATAAACTGTGACATCACCGTGCTTCATAATAAACTGTGACATCACTGTGCTTCATAATAAACTGTGACATCACCGTGCTTCATAATAAACTGTGACATCACTGTGCTTCATAATAAACTGTGACATCACTGCGCTTCATAATAAACTGTGACATCACTGTGCTACATAATAAACTGTGACATCACTGTGCTTCATAAAAAACTGTGACATCACTGCGCTTCATAATAAACTGTGACATCACTGTGCTTCATAATAAACTGTGACATCACTGTGCTTCATAATAAACTGTGACATCACTGTGCTTCATCCTGTAATTTGATGTCACTGTGTATAACAACCCTGTAGTGACATCACAGTTTATTATTCTTGAACGCTGACTTCACTGTGTATATTTTTCCGGTACAATGACATCACTGTATAGTTACCCTCTACTGTGACAACACTGCGTTTATTAACCCTGTAGTGGCAAAACTGTTTATTGTCCTTGTACAGAGACATTACTGTTTATATTAACTCTGAACTGTGATGTCACTGTACATATTAACTCTGAACTGTGATGTCACTGTATATATTAACTCTGAACTGTGATGTCACTGTATATATTAACTCTGAACTGTGATGTCACTGTTTATATTAACTCTGAACTGTGATGTCACTGTGCATATTTACCCTGTATTGTCACTCGCAGTGCAAGGTAAATATGTACAGTGGCATTAGGGTATACAGGCTTAATATATACAGTGATGTCACAGTGCAGTGTAAGTATCAACAGTGATGTTGCAGTATAGAGATAACACACAGTGATGTTATAGTTCAGAGATAATATACACAGTAATGTCACAGTACAGGGATAATATACACAGTGATGTCACAGTACAGGGATAATATACACAGTGATGTCACAGTACAGGGATAATATACACAGTGATGTCACAGTACAGGGATAATACACAGTGATGTCACAGTACATGGATAATACACAGTGATGTCACAGTACAGGGATAATACACAGTGATGTCACAGTACAAGGATAATACACAGTGATGTCACAGTACAGGGATAATACACAGTGATGTCACAGTACAGGGATACTACACAGTGATGTCACAGTACAGGGATAATACACAGTGATGTCACAGTACAGGGATAATACACAGTGATGTCACAGTACAGGGATAATACACACAGTGATGTCACAGTACAGGGATATTACACACAGTGATGTCACAGTACAGGGATAATACACAGTGATGTCACAGTACAGGGATAATACACACAGTGATGTCACAGTACAGGGATAGTATACAGTGATGTCACAATACAGGGATAATACACAGTGATGTCACAGTACAGGGATAATATACACAGTGATGTCACAGTACAGGGATAAGACACAGTGATGTCACAGTACAGGGATAATATACACAGTGATGTCACAGTACAGGGATAAGACACAGTGATGTCACAGTACAGGGATAATACACAGTGATGTCACAGTACAGGGATAATACACACAGTGATGTCACAGTACAGGGATAAGACACAGTGATGTCACAGTACAGGGATAATACACACAGTGATGTCACAGTACAGGGATAATACACAGTGATGTCACAGTACAGGGATAATACACACAGTGATGTCACAGTACAGGGATAATACACACAGTGATGTCACAGTACAGGGATAATACACACAGTGATGTCACAGTACAGGGATAATACACACAGTGATGTCACAGTACAGGGATAATACACACAGTGATGTCACAGTACAGGGATATTACACACAGTGATGTCACAGTACAGGGATAATATACAGAGATGTCACAGTACAGGGATAATACACACAGTGATGTCACAGTACAGGGATAATACACAGTGATGTCACAGTACAGGGATATTACACACAGTGATGTCACAGTACAGGGATAATACACACAGTGATGTCACAGTACAGGGATAATACACAGTGATGTCACAGTACAGGGATAATACACACTGTGATGTGTACAGCTGGTATCTACCACTATAAGGCCAGTGTATGTGGGAGTATTGGTATTTGTAAAATGTATACAATTGGTATTAGTCGGTCATTAGTCAGTCACAATGGTAGTCGTGGTCATGGTGTGGCAGTATTATTTGTTTCTTGCTAGTAACGCACACAACTAACAGTAAGCACCTTTTGTCTGGAGGTGCTGACCATTTTTATTTTTTTGTACTGGTATTATCAGTAATATTGGTGTCAGTAACAGTATGACCATAATATGTATGATGACAATATTTTCTCCCTGTATGCTGGTATTATTGGTATTATTTGTCTCAGTATACAGGATTTGGTCAGTTACAGTATGATGGTAATATGTATGGTGATAATATTCCTCCTTGTATACTGATATTATTTGTAATATTGGTCTCAGTATACAGGATTTGGTCAGTTACAGTATGATGGTAATATGTATGGTGATAATATTCCTCCTTGTATACTGATATTATTGGTATTATCTGTCTCAGTATACAGGATTTCGTCAGTTACAGTATGATGGTAATATGTATGGTGATAATATTCCTCCTTGTATACTGATATTATTTGTAATATTAGTCTCAGTATACAGGATTTGGTCAGTTACAGTATGATGGTAATATGTATGGTGATAATATTCCTCCTTGTATACTGATATTATTTGTAATATTAGTCTCAGTATACAGGATTTGGTCAGTTACAGTATGATGGTAATATGTATGGGGATAATATTCCTCCTTGTATACTGATATTATTTGTAATATTAGTCTCAGTATACAGGTCATTGTTCGCACTAGCTTCTAGCTCACCGGTGCGGCATGGAGCCGCTTTGCCTGCACACCCTGGAATTAAAGCATGAAGTCTTGCAAAAGATTGGGGAGCTGCCTGTAATTTTTCTACATCGTTGCGATTGGATGAACTGTCTTTACCTATATTACATGAGCACCACCATATTACAAGCCTGTGCTGTCTGATACTTTAGAGTCCGGATTATAGGACCAACGTATTTTTAGTGAACCACACAATACAGGTAGTGCTGGCACGCTTCTATCTACACATATATTACTTATGTTAATGTTTGACAGGGAACTGGCCAAAAAATAAGTGACATCACTTCTTCTCCACGTAGACACCTGCTGAAGCTGCCTTTGAAGTCAATGAGATCTTCATGGTCCCCCGATGCTGCCCTTGGCTTGGATATAATTTGCACGTGCAATGTATAAATGTGGTGTTGTTATAATTGCCCCCCCTACTTTTGTCCTGGCCCCCAGTGTGCCCCCCCCCCAAAATTTGAAAGCTGGAGACGCCACTGGGTCTTCTCTCTTTAGAGGCCACCCCCCACCCCACATAACAGCCCCCCACATGCAGGGCCGGATTAACATAGGGGCGGATGGAGCTGCCGCTCCAGGCCCCTACATGAAGATAGGCCCAGTGGCCTGCACAGATGGCCCGCATAGGCCGCCCGGCACCCATGATAAATATGATAACAGAAAAAGAGGGCCGGCCCTGCTTCTTACTTACGGCCCTGGGTCACTGCAGGCCGCTGCAGCACTGTTTTCTTTTTATAAATAGTTAGCCTCCGGCCCTTTAAGGTGAGTGCAGGGGCCGTGGCCGCAATGCATCTCTGGGAAGAGAGCAGAGGGACGCTCCTCCCCCTCCCCCCACACTCCTCTGTGTGCAGGCTGCAGCCCTATTGGAGCAGGCAGGTTCTTTGCTTCCTGCTCCATTGCTGACTACATCACCCGCCCGCGCTGAAGGGGAACAGGAAGACTTCCCCTGCCCACCGCTGCGGCCCTCTATACAACAGGTAATTTTCTGGGAGGAAAAGGTTGAGGGGCAAATTGCTGTTTGGGGGGTCAGTGGGAGTTAAATGGGCAATTTCTTAATGTTTCCAGACCAGGGTGCCTCCAGCAGTTTTAAAAATACAACTCCCAGCATGCCTTTGGCTGTCCAGACATGCTGGGAGTTGTAGTTTTGCAACACTTTATCTATCTATCTCCTATCTATCTATCTATCTATCTATCTCATATCTATCTATCTATCTCCTATCTATCTATCTCATATCTATCTATCTATCTATCTCATATCTATCTATCTCATATCTATCTATCTATCTATCTATCTCATATCTATCTATCTATCTAATTTCTATCTTATATCTCAGTGTTCGCTGACCATGGTGCCTACAGCTGTTGCAAAACTATAACTCCCAGCATGCCTTTGGCTGCCCAGACATGCTGGGAGTTGTAGTTTTGCAACACTTTATCTATCTATCTCCTATCTATCTCCTATCTATCTATCTATCTATCTATCTATCTAATTTCTATCTTATATCTCAGTGTTTGCTGACCATGGTGCCTCCAGCTGTTGCAAAACTATAACTCCCAGCATGCCTTTGGCTGCCCAGACATACTGGGAGTTGTAGTTTTGCAACACTTTATCTATCTATCTCCTATCTATCTATATCATATCTATCTATCTCATATCTATCTATCTCATATCTATCTATCTATCTATCTCAGTGTTTGCTGACCATGGTGCCTCCAGCTGTTGCAAAACTATAACTCCCAGCATGCGTTTGGCTTTCCAGGCATGCTGAAAGTTATAGTTTAGCAACAGCTGGAGGGAAACACTGATCTATCTATGTATCTAATATCTATATTATATCTGTGTTCCCAATATACCAGTGTACAAAATATACCAGTGTACCCAATATACCAGTGTACCCAGTGATAGTGTTCCCAATATACCAGTGTACCCAATATACCAGTGTACCCAGTGATACAGTGTACCCAATATACCAGTGTACCCAATATACCAGTGTACCCAATATACCAGTGTACCCAATATACCAGTGTACCCAGTGATATAGTGTACCCAATATACCAGTGTACCCAATATACCAGTGTACCCAGTGATACAGTGTACCCAATATACCAGTGTACCCAGTGATACAGTGTACCCAATATACCAGTGTACCCAATATACCAGTGTACCCAGTGATATAGTGTACCCAATATACCAGTGTACCCAATATACCAGTGTACCCAATATACCAGTGTACCCAGTGATAGTGTTCCCAATATACCAGTATACCCAATATACCAGTGTACCCAATATACCAATGTACCCAATATACCAGTGTACCCAGTGATAGTGTTCCCAATATACCAGTATACCCAATATACCAGTGTACCCAGTGATACAGTGTACCCAATATACCAGTGTACCCAATATACCAATGTACCCAATATACCAGTGTACCCAGTGATAGTGTTCCCAATATACCAGTGTACCCAATATACCAGTGTACCCAGTGATACAGTGTACCCAATACACCAGTGTACCCAATATACCAGTGTACCCAATATACCAGTGTACCCAATATACCAGTGTACCCAGTGATAGTGTACCCAATATACCAGTGTACCCAATATACCAGTGTACCCAGTGATAGTGTACCCAATATAACAGTGTACCCAATATACCAGTGTACCCAGTGATAGTGTACCCAATATACCAGTGTACCCAATATACCAGTGTACCCAATATACCAGTGTACCCAATATACCAGTGTACCCAATATACCAATGTACCCAGTGATACAGTGTACCCAATATACCAGTGTACCCAATATACCAACAGGGGTGTGGAAATATAAAAAAAAACTACTTGTCCAAGGGACTAAAGCGGAACACAATCTACTTGTCCCTCAAGAAAATCCACTTGTCCTGGTAGATAAAATAATTTTCACCAAAATAGTCTGATCCCCCCCACTAGACCACCAGGGATGGATATAAGATCCTTTAGACACTGCTGACAGCGGTGATGTAATGGGTTAATAGGTGATGGCAGTATGTCAGGATATTAGCGGGGGGAGAGCTGTAGATCCTCTTACCCCCCAGACAAGACCAGAAAAGTCTACATGTTACTTTTTGATCCTTATAAAAAATGTCTAATATGAAGTGACCAAAAATGAGCAATTCTGGACTATTTTTTTACATTTACACCGTTTCCCGTACGGTTTAATTAACATTATATTTTAATAGTCTGGACATTTCCACATGCAGCGATACCACTTATGTTTATTTTTGTACATTATTTTTATTTAAAGAAAATTGGAAACTTTTATTAGGAAAGGGGCTTATTCACATATATTCGCACTTTTTAAAATATTTTAATCACTTTTTTTCAGTTTTTATGTTACTGGGGGGGGGGGGGGGGGGGGGGTTCTGCTTCTCCAGTTTATATGGTGCATTTTGTGTCAGAAAATGCTGGAAGTTGCATTTAGTTACTAGATAACTACAACTCCCAGCATGCCCTGATGTAGCCTATGGTTGTGTGGGTGTTGCAGCAGGTTGCACTGTATAGTAGGACAGTTAAGGTTATTGTGTAACATGCTGGGAGTTGTAGTTTTGGTTTGTGTCAGCTGCAGAGCCATAGTCTGTGTCAGGGAATACTGGGAATTACAGTTAGTAACTACAACACCCAGCATGCCCTGATGCAGCCTATAGCTCTGCAGCTGACCCGAACAAAAACTACAACTCCCAGCATGTTACACTTTATAGTTGTACAGTTTAGGTTATGGTCCAACATGCTGGGAGTTGTAGTTTTGGTTCAGGCGTGTTTGTCTGCATCCGTGGGGCTCTTGGTTGGCCGGTGAGTATGAAGGGGGGATTCTGGGGGTGCAATTTAGTGCGGGGGCCACTAAAAATAAATAAAATGAGATGGTACAACTGCCCTAATGCCCGACGTGACAGTCCGCTCCTATACAAAACATTCATACATACACATCATACATACACCAGCCACTGCCCCCATATCATACATACACCCCCCCCCGCATCATACATTACATACACACATACACTCACACCATACATATACACATATCATACATACACCCCCCCCGCATCATACATTACATACACACATACACTCACACCATACATATACACCATACATATACACATATCATACATACACCAGCCACTGCCCCCATATCATACATACACCCCCCCCGCATCATACATTACATACACACATACACTCACACCATACATATACACCATACATATACACATATCATACATACACCAGCCACTGCCCCCATATCATACACCCCCCCCCCCCCGCATCATACATTACATACACACATACACTCACACCATACATATACACCATACATATACACACATCATACATACACCCCCCCCCCCGCATCATACATTGCATACACACATACACTCACACCATAAATATACTCTATACATGTGCACACATCATACATACACCTGCCGCTGCCCCCCCCACATCATACATCACATACACAGACATCACACTTAGACATTATACACACATCATACATTATATGCACATAACACACAGACATCATACACACAGTATACATTACATACACATCACACATAGACATCATACACACATCATACATTACATACACATCACACATAGACATTATACACACATCATACATTACATACACATCACACATAGACATCATACACACATCATACATTACATACACATCACACATAGACATCATACACACAGTATACATTACATACACATCACACATAGACATCATACACACATTATACATTACATACACATCACACATAGACATTATACACACAGTATACATTACATACACATCACACATAGACATCATACACACAGTATACATTACATACACACACACATAGACATTATACACACATCATACATTACATACACATCACACATAGACATTATACACACATCATACATTACATACACATCACACAATCATACACACATTATACATTACATACACATCACACATAGACATCATACACACATCATATATTACATACACATCACACATAGACATCATACACACATACACTCACACCATACATATCCACCAGTGTTTCCCAACCAGGGGGCCTCCAGCTGTTGCAAAACTACAACTCCCAGCATGCCCAGGGCCCAGTTTTGCAACAGCTGGAGGCCCCCTGGTTGGTAAACACTGATATACACCATCCTCCCCCATCATCCATCACATACACATCACACATACACTCACACCATACATATACAAGCACCCTTCCTGCCGCCGCCTGCATTCTTGGTCTCCTCACCTGAGCCGCCATGAGTGGACATCAGAGCTGTAGTCCCGGCCGGTGTGAGGTGACATTTCCGTCCTCCCCCTCCCCTCCCCCGCTCTGTGTTTACCCCGTGCAAACAAGCAACCGCCCCGTGGTGGATTAGGTCCTGTCTAGACAGAGCAGGGGGAGGGGAGGGATAGAGCTGAGTGCGGGGGATGGAGCTGTGCACGGAGCTGTCTACATCCTCTCTCTCACCCTGCTGTGTCTTCTGAGCTCCGTCCATCCTCCGGGAGGGGAGATAAGGGGGCTCTGCAGTCAGCTGGAGGCCGCCGCCCCCTCCATATACTCTGAGCGCTGGTGTGAGGTGGAGACTTCCATCGGCTCCTGCACCTCACACCGACATTAAAGAAAAATAAGGGGGAAGTCTGTCTGTCCCTGCCCGATACAGGGCTAAATCTATAAACAATTCACCTGCCCGGTGCCCAAAACTACTTGTCCCGGGCGTCGGGCTATAGGATTTCCACATCCCTGCCCCCATATATATGAATGTATACTATATACTGACCCCCATATATATGAATGTATACTATATACTGACCCCCATATATATGAATGTATACTATATACTGAGCCCCATATATATGAATGTATACTATATACTGACCCCCATATATATGAATGTATACTATATACTGACCCCCATATATATGAATGTATACTATATGCTGACCCCCATATATATGAAAGTATACTATATACTCGTCCCCACAAATTAATTTATCCTATATACTGACCCCCATATATGAATGTATACTATATACTGACCCCCATATAAATGAATGTATACTATATACTGACCCCCATATATATGAATGTATACTATATACTGACCCCCATATATATGAATGTATACTTTATACTGACCCCCATATATATGAATGTATACTATATACTGACCCCCATATATGAATGTATACTATATACTGACCCCCATATATATGAATGTATACTATATACTGGCCCCCATATATATGAATGTATACTATATACTGACCCCCATATATATGAATGTATACGATATACTGACCCCCATATATATGAATGTATACTATATACTGACCCCCATATATATGCATGTATATTATATACTGACCCACATATATATGAATGTATACTATATACTGACCCCCATATATATGAATGTATACTATATACTGACCCCATATATGAATGTATACTATATACTGACCACACATATGAATGTATACTATATACTGACCCCCATATATATATAAATGTATACTATATACTGACCCCCATATATATGAATGTATACTATATACTGACCCCCATATATATGAATGTATACTATATACTGACCCCCATATATGAATGTATACTATATACTGACCCCCATATATATGAATGTATACTATATACTGACCCCCATATATATGAATGTATACTATATACTGACCCCCATATATGAATGTATACTATATACTGACCCCCATATATATGAATGTATACTATATAATTACCCCCATATATATGAATGTATACTATATATTGACCACATATATGAATGTTTACTATATACTTAGCAACCAATCAGATCGCTTCTTTCATTTTTGAAAAGGCCTCTGAAAAATGAAGGAAGCAATTTGATTGGTTGCTATGGGCAACTCAGCAGCTTTTCCAGGAAAGTAAAGTTTAACCACAACACTGTAACACTGTCCACCCTGGGACTCGAACCAGTGACGGTCTCCCATCCCACTGTACTGCCGAGACGGTCCTGCTTATCTTACATGCAGTGAGATCCCCATAGACCACAATTAGCCTATTGGTTTTATTGGGCAAAAAATCACAGAGTTGATGCACTAGTCACAGTTCTCTATACCATTAATGAAGGGAGGGCTCAATATTCGCAAATTTGCGCATATGCGCACAAATTTTCACATATGCGCAAAAAAAAACAAATATTCGTAATTATGAATATATAGTGCTATATTTGCAATATTCGCAAATTCGCGATTAAGCTATATTCGCGATTAAAATTTGAATTGCGAATATTCGTGAGCAACACTAGTCGCTGCAAATACAGTGAAGGAGTTTAAACATGCATGGGATAGGCATAAGGCTATCCTTCATATAAGATAGGGCCAGGGACTATTGATAGGATTCAGATTATTGGGCAGACTAGATGGGCCAATTGGTTCTTATCTGCCGACACATTCTATGTTTCTATACTGTATGGATATCAGAAAAATGGTTCCAAGCTCTTATTTCTTTATTAAATTCACTACTTTGGGGCAGGAAAGCACGAGAATGAAATATGTTTCTTTAACGTTAGCTGAGCACGATGGGGGTTGGGCACTTTTTTTTTTTTCCGGTACTTTTTAGTACTAAAATTGCAGACTATTACGAGAAGGAGGGAAAATGTAGTCCTATTTTTTCTCTCTAAGGGTATGTTCACACTACGGAATTCCCGCGGAATTCCACGGGCGGAATTCCGCAAGCCAAATTCTACGGGCGGAATTCCGAGAGCCGAATTCTGCGGTGTGAACTTAACATTAGTGTGAATGGGTTTCCGCGAGAGCCGTTCACACTGCGGAATTTCAGCGCCACTGAAATTGTTCCGCCCAAAGAAAGAACATGTTCATTCTTTGCACGGAAGTCCGCGAGCACTGCATAGCTGTCAATGGTGACGGCTCAGTGCCGCCCGGTCCTACCGCCACCGCAGGCTGCCAGTCTGAATCTCCGCTCACTGAATTCAGCGAGCGGAGATTCCATTCACACACTGTAGTGTGAACATACCCTAATGGGTCGTTATAAGGATATTTTTGAGATTTTGGAAGCTGGGATACTCACTACACCCATGCATATCTAGATAATTAAGTATGGGGGGAACTTAAATTTATTTTTTAAATCACATGGAGTTTTGACTTTACTTCATTATGGTCGAATAAAGCACTTAAAGAGTTCCTTAAAATTAAAGATTCACTCTTTTGGATGAAAAGGGGCTTATTTATGTAAATCAATTATACGCTTTAGGTCAAATAAAGTCGTTTGAAGAGATAGCCCATAAGTGTGTGGGGGGAAGACAATCAGAAACATTGTTTTTTACAAATAAGTAACACAGATCATAAAGCAATAAAAGGAGAGATTGGAGATTTCAGGGATTCTATATATAAGAAAAGTTTAATTAGACTATTTCCTTATGCGAAGTTGCTGTCTGGGCATGCTGGGAGTTGTGGTTCTGCAGCGGTTGGGGGTTCACAGCTTGAAGACCACTGCTATAGCGGGTGCAAATGTATCTGAGCCCTGGAACTCAAATAATGTGAAATATGAGATGATCAAAATGGAGCCCCTGCACTAATTACTTGGGTTCTAAGGTCTGTAAGGTCCATAGTAAAAACATCAGGTTCTGTCTATAGCAGATACTAAATCATGGCAGCTCAAAGAAACAAGCAGTCATTCTGACATGTCACATGTGATGTCATAGACAGCTGGAGGCCTGACATCCCACTGACAGCCGCCCGAGCCTTCAGTCAGTTCCAGTGCGATTAGTGAGAATAGTGAGATTAGCGTCTTCTTTTTCTACTTGTCTGAAATGGAGCTAAAAGGACTGGGGTTCGTCCCCCTCCTGTTGGCGTTTTGGTGTGCGGCCTGGCTTGCCACCAGCTACATCATGACGGTCGTCCTCGGCCATGCAGCCTCGCCACTGATGAGCATCAGGTAAGATAAACAAGCACATGATTCTTATTTCATGGGTTGGGAGTGAGGAAATATCCATAATAACATTGGTTTCTTTTCCTTCACAGTGACGTGGGAAATGTCTTTCCCGAAAGCATATTATTCAGAATTGGATTCATAGGGACGTCCATTGGCACTTTGGTACTAACCTTTCTTATTTATAAGTATATGGTTATGCATACTGAAGAGTTCAGGGGTCATCAGGTCCTGATCCAGAGGATCCTGCTGGCCATTGTGTGGGCCTCCTGTTTTTCCACAGCTGTTATGCATGTATTGTCCCCCGAAGAATATCCCAGGATACACTTTGTCAGCACGATAATTTCCATTACATACTACCTTGGGCAGTCCATCCAGATGTATAAATTACCAGGAGCAAAAAAAGTCATCCACCATAGTAGATGCACCTGCTGTGGCCTGACTTTTGTCTGTGTAGTTTTCTATTTTGGATATGAAACATTAAAGGAATTATTCCATAATGATGAAGACTGGGACGAGATCCGTGAAATCCCCATCATAATCATCGAGTGGGTGATGCTTCTACTGATCCTGATAAACATCGTGACCTATTATTCCACCATGCAGAGGTTATTGTTGACCGTCTCCAGAAACAGCTGCACACTCTCTCTTAGAGTAAAAATTGATGACTTCGGGGTGTAGACCACCACGGGGGCCATCAAGTGGACTTCTGGGAGAGATACTGCACAAGACACGGAAAACATCTAAAGAAGAATAACTGGGGGACTACATATGGTGCCAGTAATCATGACACAATAATATGAGCTGGTGATATTACCTATACAAAAAATAAATAAAAAAATAAAAAAATATTGGTGTGTGAAGTGTAATACCTAGTTAGAAAAACAGAATCAATTTCATCATTATAACCCCCCTCTGCATTACCCTGTTTATTATTTTTCAAGCAAGCACTTTGTTCTAATTCGTCCACTCTCTGGCGTGCTCCTTGTATAAGGGGTTTGGGATACCCTTTTTGTTTAAAACGATCCTCCAGGTTCTCTAGTTGTTGTAGGTATTTTTGTGTGGAAGAACAATTCCTTCGGATTCTTTTCATTTGACCTAATGGAATGTTCTTCTTCCATTATTTAAGATGGCAACTGTTAAAGTCGAGGTATCTGTTTGCATCCACCTCCTTAAAATAGTTGGCAGTATGCGAACAGCCATCCTGAATATAGATATTTAAATCCAGGAACTCACATTTTTTGGGGGACTGATGCAGCGCTGCCTTTGGATATCTCTGGCTCTGCCATAGCGCTTTTTTTGAGGGGGCGTGTCGGCTGCCCCTTCGTCTGGTGGTCAACACTAGTGTTGCTCGCAAATATTTGCAATGCGCGAATTCGCGAATATTCACCAATATAGCACTGTATATTTGAAATTACGAATATTTTTTTTTTCCCCCACAGTACACATCACAGTGATCATCCCTCTCTGCTTCCAGCTTGTGTGGTGTAAAGAAGGCTCTAATACTGCTGTGTGAGACTGGCGTACAAATTTTCGCATATGGGAAAATTTGCATATGCAAATTTTCGTTTATGCAAATTTTTCACATATGGTAACTTTCGCCCATGCAAATTTTTGTTTATGCTAATTTTTGCTTATGCGAAAATATAACACGAATATTACGAATATGCAAAATAAGTGAATATATGACGAATATTCGTCCATATATTCGCGAAATATCTCGAATTCGAATATGGCCTATGCCGCTCAACACTAATAATGACCCCACATAAAAATGTACTATATACTTGTCCCCACAAATGAATTCATACTATAAACTGACCCCCATATATATGAATGTATACTATATACTGACCCCCATATATATGAATGTATACTATATACTGACCCCCATATATATGAATGTATACTATATACTGACCCCCATATATATGAATGTATACTATATACTGACCACACATGAATGTATACTATATACTGACCCCCATATATATGAATGTATACAATATACTGACCCCATATATATGAATGTATACTATATACTGACCCCCATATATATGAATGTATACTATATACTGACCCCCATATATATGAATGTATACTATATACTGACCCCCATATATGAATGTATATTATATACTGACCCCCATATATATGAATGTATACTATATACTGACCCCCATATATATGAATGTATACTATATACTGACCCCCATATATATGAATGTATACTATATACTGACCCCATATATATGAATGTATACTATATACTGACCCCCATATATATGAATGTATACTATATACTGACCCCATATATATGAATGTATACTATATACTGACCCCCATATATATGAATGTATACTATATACTGACCCCATATAAATGAATGTATACTATATACTGACCCCCATATATATGAATGTATACTACATACTGACCCCTATATATATGAATGTATACTATATACTGACCCCCATATATATGAATGTATACTATATACTGACCCCCATATATATGAATGTATACTATATACTGACCCCCATATATATGAATGTATACTATATACTGACCACACTTGTGGCACTTGTAGTCCGCTGCAGGCATCCTCCATTGTATGCATTTTTATGCTGGGGATCGCCCCTAGCAACGGACTACAAGGGCAGGATCTGCTCCCCCAGTAAAAATGCACAACCGCATTTGGGGTTGAGCACCTCCAGCCATTTGAGACCACGTTTTTTGTTGTTTGTTTAAATTTTATATTTGGAGGTGTGTAAACTCCAACATTAATGCTCCTTGAATATCTACAAGGCAGCATTAAGGTAGCACCTGTGAGGCCAGGCACCCATATTAGCCAACTCAGGTGGGGCTTGCAGCTTGCCTCCCTCCTCCCATTGCATGTGTGCTCAGTCACGCTGGAGGGTATCTGGGAGGAAGTTGTGAGTCAACCGAATGCTGCCGTAATTGCCCACTGGCCCCTGTTTTGCTTATCAAGCACAGGTAGGATTAGCGTTAGGTCTCGCACCAATTTGAGAAACCTTGGCGTTGGTGTGCGGGCTCTGGTGTGTCCTTCATATAAGGATACACTGGCGAATGTCTCAATTTTAACATCAGTGTTGAGGGATAGCCAATGTATTGTTTACATCTACCACAGTAGTGCACCCATATTCCTGTATTGTATCCCATATATATGAATGTATGTATATACCAGTGTTTCCCAACCTTTTTCGGGTCGGGGCACACCTTGGAAAAAATTTTTCCACGGGGCACCGCTACCGAGGTTGACGAGCAAGGGAAAAAAAAAAAAAAAGGATAAAACGGTAAAAAACGCAATGCACTATATCTATTTATCAGTGAGTATGTAGTTTAAAGTGCTGCTTTATACAGCAACTCACCAATGACGTCTTCTCTAATTTGCATCGTTGCCTTCTCTTCTCCATCTGGTCTGGGCCATCATCACGATTTCTTCCAGCCACAATTCTTCACCGTTAAATCTGCAAAACAAACCTATTAGGCGCCAAACTTTTTTTTTACATGGGGGACAGAGGGGTGTAGAAGAGTGGACATGGGTGACAGAGGGGTGGACATGGGTGACAGAGGGGTGTAGAGGGGTGGACATGGGTGACAGAGGGGTGTAGAGGGGTGGACATGGGTGACAGAGGGGTGTAGAGGGGTGGACATGGGTGACAGAGGGGTGTAGAGGGGTGGACATGGGTGACAGAGGGGTTTAGAGGGGTGTAGAGGAGTGTACAGAGGGGTGTAGAGAGGGGTGTAGAGAAGCGTACATGTGTGACAGTGGTGTAGAGGAGCGTACATGGGTGACAGGGGTGTAGAGGAGCGTACATGGGTGACAGGGGTGTAGAGGAGCATACATGGGTGACGGGTGTAGAGGAGCATACATGGGTGACAGGGGTGTAGAGGAGCATACATGGGTGACAGGGGTGTAGAGGAGCATACATGGGTGACAGGAGTGTAGAGGAGCATACATGGGTGACAGGGGTGTAGAGGAGCATACATGGGTGACAGGGGTGTAGAGGAGCGTACATGGGTGACAGGGGTGTAGAGGAGTGTACAGAGGGGTTTAGAGGAGTACATGAGTGACAGATGGGTGTACATGGGTGACAGAGGGGTGTAGAGGAGTGTACATGGGTGACAGATGGGTGTACATGGGTGACAGAGGGGTGTAGAGGAGTGTACATGGGTGACAGATGGGTGTACATGGGTGACAGAGGGGTGTAGAGGAGTGTACATGGGTGACAGAGGGGTATAGAGGAGTGTACATGGGTGACAGAGAGGTGTAGAGGAGTGTACATGGGTGACAGAGGGGTATAGAGAAGTGTACATGGGTGACAGAGGGGTATAGAGGAGTGTACATGAGTGACAGAGGGGTATAGAGGAGTGTACATGGGTGACAGATGGGTGTACATGGGTGACAGAGGGGTGTAGAAGAGTGTACATGGGTGACAGATGGGTGTACATGGGTGACAGATGGGTGTAGAGGAGTGTACATGGGTGACAGAAGGGTGTAGAGGAGTGTACATGGGTGAAAGAGGGGTGTAGAGGAGTGTACATGAGTGACAGATGGGTGTACATGGGTGACAGAGGGGTGTAGAGGAGTGTACATGAGTGACAGAGGGGTATAGAGGAGTGTACATGGGTGACAGAGGGGTGCAGAAGAGTGTACATGGGTGACAGGGGTGTAGAGGAGAGTACATGGGTGACGGGTGTAGAGGAGCATACATGGGTGAAAGGGGTGTAGAGGAATGTACAAAGGGGTGTATAGGAGCGTACATGGGTGACAGGGGTGTAGAGGAGTGTACATGGGTGACAGAGGGGTAGAGAGGAGTGTATATGGGTGACAGAGGGGTGTTGAGGAGTGTACATGGGTGACAGAGGAGTGTACATGTGTGATAGATGGGTGTACATGGGTGACAGAGGGGTGTAGAGGAGTGTACATGGGTGACAGATGGGTGTACATGGGTGACAGAGGGGTGTAGAGGAGTGTACATGGGTGACAGATGGGTGTACATGGGTGACAGAGGGGTGTAGAGGAGTGTACATGGGTGACAGAGGGGTATAGAGGAGTCTACATGAGTGACAGAGGGGTATAGAGGAGTGTACATGGGTGACAGATGGGTGTACATGGGTGACAGAGGGGTGTAGAGGAGTGTACATGGGTGACAGATGGGTGTACATGGGTGACAGAGGGGTGTAGAGGAGTGTACATGGGTGACAGATGGGTGTACATGGGTGACAGAGGGGTGAAGAGGAGTGTACATGGGTGACAGAGGGGTATAGAGGAGTGTACATGAGTGACAGAGGGGTATAGAGGAGTTTACATGGGTGACAGATGGGTGTACATGGGTGACAGAGGGGTGTATAGGAGTGTACATGGGTGACAGATGGGTGTACATGGGTGACAGAGGGGTGTAGAGGAGTGTACATGGGTGACAGATGGGTGTACATGGGTGACAGAGGGGTGAAGAGGAGTGTACATGGGTGACAGAGGGGTATAGAGGAGTGTACATGAGTGACAGAGGGGTATAGAGGAGTGTACATGGGTGACAGATTGGTGTACATGGGTGACAGAGGGGTGTATAGGAGTGTACATGGGTGACAGATGGGTGTACATGGGTGACAGATGGGTGTAGAGGAGTGTACATGGGTGACAGATGGGTGTACATGGGTGACAGAAGGGTGTAGAGGAGTGTACATGGGTGAAAGAGGGGTGTAGAGGAGTGTACATGGGTGACAGATGGGTGTACATGGGTGACAGAGGGGTGTAGAGGAGTGTACATGAGTGACAGAGGGGTATAGAGGAGTGTACATGGGTGACAGAGGGGTGCAGAAGAGTGTACATGGGTGACAGGGGTGTAGAGGAGAGTACATGGGTGACGGGTGTAGAGGAGCATACATGGGTGAAAGGGGTGTAGAGGAATGTACAAAGGGGTGTATAGGAGCGTACATGGGTGACAGGGGTGTAGAGGAGTGTACATGGGTGACAGAGGGGTAGAGAGGAGTGTATATGGGTGACAGAGGGGTGTTGAGGAGTGTACATGGGTGACAGAGGAGTGTACATGTGTGATAGATGGGTGTACATGGGTGACAGAGGGGTGTAGAGGAGTGTACATGGGTGACAGATGGGTGTACATGGGTGACAGAGGGGTGTAGAGGAGTGTACATGGGTGACAGATGGGTGTACATGGGTGACAGAGAGGTGTAGAGGAGTGTACATGGGTGACAGAGGGGTATAGAGGAGTGTACATGAGTGACAGAGGGGTATAGAGGAGTGTACATGGGTGACAGATGGGTGTACATGGGTGACAGAGGGGTGTAGAGGAGTGTACATGAGTGACAGAGGGGTATAGAGGAGTTTACATGGGTGACAGATGGGTGTACATGGGTGACAGAGGGGTGTATAGGAGTGTACATGGGTGACAGATGGGTGTACATGGGTGACAGAGGGGTGTAGAGGAGTGTACATGGGTGACAGATGGGTGTACATTGGTGACAGAGGGGTGTATAGGAGTGTACATGGGTGACAGATGGGTGTACATGGGTGACAGAGGGGTGTAGAGGAGTGTACATGGGTGACAGATGGGTGTACATGGGTGACAGAGGGGTGAAGAGGAGTGTACATGGGTGACAGAGGGGTATAGAGGAGTGTATATGAGTGACAGAGGGGTATAGAGGAGTGTACACGGGTGACAGATTGGTGTACATGGGTGACAGAGGGGTGTATAGGAGTGTACATGGGTGACAGATGGGTGTACATGGGTGACAGATGGGTGTAGAGGAGTGTACATGGGTGACAGATGGGTGTACATGGGTGACAGAAGGGTGTAGAGGAGTCTACATGGGTGAAAGAGGGGTGTAGAGGAGTGTACATGGGTGACAGATGGGTGTACATGGGTGACAGAGGGGTGTAGAGGAGTGTACATGAGTGACAGAGGGGTATAGAGGAGTGTACATGGGTGACAGAGGGGTGCAGAAGAGTGTATATGGGTGACAGGGGTGTAGAGGAGTGTACAAAGGGGTGTATAGGAGCGTACATGGGTGACAGGGGTGTAGAGGAGTGTACATGGGTGACAGAGGGGTAGAGAGGAGTGTATATGGGTGACAGAGGGGTGTTGAGGAGTGTACATGGGTGACAGAGGAGTGTACATGTGTGATAGATGGGTGTACATGGGTGACAGAGGGGTGTAGAGGAGCGTACATGAGTGACAAAGGTGTGTAGAGAAGTGTACATGGGTGACAGAGGGGTGTAGAGGAGTGTACATGGGTGATAGATGGGTGTAGAGGAGTGTACATGGGTGACAGAGGGGTAGAGAGGAGTGAACATGGGTGATAGATGGGTGTAGAGGAGTGTACATGGGTGACAGAGGGGTGTAGAGGAGTGTACATGGGTGATAGATGGGTGTAGAGGAGTGTACATGGGTGACAGAGGGATGTAGAGGAGTGTACATCAGTGACAGAGGGGTGTAGAGGAGTGTACATAGGTGACAGAGGGGTGTAGAGGAGTGTACGCATAGGCGTGCGCAGTCTATTGCATTAGGATGTGCACCCAAAAGCACAAACTCATGCCGCACATGCGTGTGTGTTTATATAGATATATATATATATATATAAATGTCCAAAAAAAATGCAGCACTACTTTACCACAGTAGGCGGGTGCCAGCTCCTCAGGCTCGATCACAGCCAATTGATAACTTCAAAAATGGTGCGGCACTCCAAATATCCAAAAAATAACTATTTATTCCACATGTCAAACAGTGCGACGTTTCAGCCCCTCTTGCTTGCATGCACACATACATAAACAGACCTACACTCATATAAATATCAATACAAACAAAATGAAAAACTTTATTAAAACTTTTTTGGGGATTGGAGGCTTTTTTTTAGATTGGAGGCTCCATTATACATACACTGTACAGCAATCATACCTCCATTATACATACACTGTACAGCAATCATACCTCCATTATACATACACTGTACAGCAATCATACATCCATTATACATACACTGTACAGCAATCATACATCCATTATACATACACTGTACAGCAATCATACATTCATTATACATATACTGTACAGCAATCATACATCCATTATACATACACTGTACAGCAATCATACCTCCATTATACATACACTGTACAGCAATCATACCTCCATTATACATACACTGTACAGCAATAATACATCCATTATACATACACTGTACAGCAATCATACATCCATTATACATACACTGTACAGCAATCATACCTCCATTATACATACACTGTACATCAATCATACCTCCATTATACATACACTGTACAGCAATCATACATTCAGTATACATACACTGTACAGCAATCATACATCCATTATACATACACTGTACAGCAAGCATACCTCCATTATACATACACTGTACAGCAAGCATACCTCCATTATACATACACTGTACAGCAATCATACATCCATTATACATACACTGTACAGCAATCATACATTCATTATACATACACTGTACAGCAATCATACATCCATTATACATACACTGTACAGCAATCATACATTCATTATACATACACTGTACAGCAATCATACATCCATTATACATACACTGTACAGCAAGCATACCTCCATTATACATACACTGTACAGCAATCATACATCCATTATACATACACTGTACAGCAATCATACACTAATTATACATACACTGTACAGCAATCATACATCCATTATACATACACTGTACAGCAATCATACATTCATTATACATACACTGTACAGCAATCATACATCCATTATACATACACTGTACAGCAAGCATACATTCATTATACATACACTGTGACTGTACAGCAATCATACATCCATTATACATACACTGTACAGCAATCATACATTCATTATACATACACTGTACAGAAATCATACATCCATTATACATACACTGTGTCTGTACAGCAATCATACATCCATTATACATACACTGTACAGCAATCATACATTCATTATACATACACTGTACAGCAATCATACATCCATTATACATACACTGTACAGCAAGCATACCTCCATTATACATACACTGTACAGCAATCATACATTCAGTATACATACACTGTACAGCAATCATACATCCATTATACATACACTGTACAGCAAGCATACCTCCATTATACATACACTGTACAGCAAGCATACCTCCATTATACATACACTGTACAGCAATCATACCTCCATTATACATACACTGTACAGCAATCATACATCCATTATACATACACTGTACAGCAATCATACATTCATTATACATACACTGTACAGCAACCATACATCCATTATACATACACTGTACAGCAATCATACCTCCATTATACATACACTGTACAGCAATCATACATCCATTATACATACACTGTACAGCAATCATACATCCATTATACATACACTGTACAGCAAGCATACCACCATTATACATACACTGTACAGCAAGCATACCTCCATTATACATACACTGTACAGCAATCATACATTCATTATACATACACTGTACAGCAATCATACATCCATTATACATACACTGTACAGCAATCATACATTCATTATACATACACTGTACAGCAATCATACATCCATTATACATACACTGTACAGCAAGCATACCTCCATTATACATACACTGTACAGCAATCATACATGCATTATACATACACTGAACAGCAATCATACATCCATTATACATACACTGTACAGCAATCATACATTCATTATACATACACTGTACAGCAATCATACATCCATTATACATACACTGTGTCTGTACAGCAATCATACATCCATTATACATACACTGTACAGCAATCATACATTCATTATACATACACTGTACAGCAATCATACATCCATTATACATACACTGTACAGCAATCATACATCCATTATACATACACTGTGACTGTACAGCAATCATACATCCATTATACATACACTGTACAGCAATCATACATCCATTATACATACACTGTGACTGTACAGCAATCATACATCCATTATACATACACTGTACAGCAAGCGTACATCCATTATACATACACTGTACAGCAAGCGTACCTCCATTATACATACACTGTACAGCAAGCATACCTCCATTATACATACACTGTGACTATACAGCAATCATACATCCATTATACATACACTGTACAGCAAGCATACTTTCATTATACATACACTGTACAGCAATCATACATCCATTATACATACACTGTACAGCAAGCATACCTCCATTATACATACACTGTACAGCAAGCATACCTCCATTATACATACACTGAACAGCAATCATACCTCCATTATACATACACTGTACAGCAATCATACATTCATTATACATACACTGTACAGCAATCATACCTCCATTATACATACACTGTACAGCAATCATACAATCATTATACATACACTGTACAGCAACCATACATCCATTATACATACACTGTACAGCAAGCATACCTCCATTATACATACACTGTACAGCAATCATACATTCAGTATACATACACTGTACAGCAATCATACATCCATTATACATACACTGTACAGCAAGCAAACCTCCATTATACATACACTGTACAGCAAGCATACCTCCATTATACATACACTGTACAGCAATCATACATTCATTATACATACACTGTACAGCAATCATACATTCATTATACATACACTGTACAGCAATCATACATTCATTATACATACACTGTACAGCAATCATACATCCATTATACATACACTGTACAGCAAGCATACCTCCATTATACATACACTGTACAGCAATCATACATGCATTATACATACACTGAACAGCAATCATACATCCATTATACATACACTGTACAGCAATCATACATTCATTATACATACACTGTACAGCAATCATACATCCATTATACATACACTGTACAGCAAGCATACATTCATTATACATACACTGTGACTGTACAGCAATCATACATCCATTATACATACACTGTACAGCAATCATACATTCATTATACATACACTGTACAGCAATCATACATCCATTATACATACACTGTGTTTGTACAGCAATCATTCATCCATTATACATACACTGTACAGCAATCATACATTCATTATACATACACTGTACAGCAATCATACATCCATTATACATACACTGTACAGCAATCATACATCCATTATACATACACTGTACAGTAATCATACCTCCATTATACATACACTGTACAGCAATCATACCTCCATTATACATACACTGTACAGCAATCATACCTCCATTATACATACACTGTACAGCAATCATACCTCCATTATACATACACTGTACAGCAAGCATACCTCCATTATACATACACTGTGACTGTACAGCAATCATACATCCATTATACATACAATGTACAGAAAGCATACCTCCATTATACATACACTGTACAGCAATCATACATCCATTATACATACACTGTGACTGTACAGCAATCATACATCCATTATACATACACTGTGACTGTACAGCAAGCATACCTCCATTATACATATACTGACTGTACAGCAATCATACATCCATTATACATACACTATACAGCAAGCATACCTCCATTATACATACACTGTACAGCAAGCATACCTCCATTATACATACACTGTACAGCAATCATACCTCCATTATACATACACTGTACAGCAAGCATACCTCCATTATACATACACTGTAAAGCAATCATACCTCCATTATACATACACTGTGACTGTACAGCAATCATACATCCAATCCATTAATAATGGATTGGATGTATGATTGTTGTACAGTCACAGACACAGTGTATGTATAATGCATGTATGATTGCTGTACAGTGTATGTATAATGGACAGGGCCGTCTTTAATTTGTATTGGACCCTTGGCAAGAAAACATTTTTTTGGGGCCCCCTGGACCCCCACCCCCATCCCACACACACTCGGGATCAGTACAGGATCAGTAATGTAATGTATGTACACAGTGACCTCACCAGCAGAATAGTGAGTACAGCTCTGGTGTATAATACAGGATATAACTCAGGATCAATACAGGATAAGTAATGTAATGTATGTACACAGTGACCTCACCAGCAGAATAGTGAGTACAGCTCTGGAGAGAAGGTGTGTTCTGCTGAGCTCCAGAGTTTCCCAGAGAAGCAGTGATTTTCTTCCACCCCTCCCCAGGTGTGTGGCAGACACCTGGGTAGGTTTTCCTGCTATGGAGCCCCGGGAAGCTGGGGCTTCATCTTGCACCCCCCCCCCCGTTCTCGGCTGGCGGGGTGTGCAAAGGAAAATGCAACAGCCAGTAGTCAGGATGGGGTGAGGAGATCCACCAGGGTCCACAGCCATGTGGAGCCCCCTCCCCCGACCTCAGCTGGGAGCTGCAAAGCTTCCAGCAGAAGCTCATCCAGGCAGCGGAGTGGAAAGTCTGCATCTGTTTCCTCAGAACCCCAGCAATGGGGGGTAAAGGGGCCCAGAGAATCCCTGGCCAGCTTTGGGTCCAGAATCCAGGCCAAGATGGCTCAGTATGAACAGCTCGGCAAACAACTAAGAGGCCTCAGAGAGGAGCTGAAGTTCACAAGCTACCAAGCAAACAATGCAGCAAAGACCAAGAGGGCAGCATTTTCCACCAAGGTGAGAGCTCTGAAGAAACAGGTGGATGAGATTGTGAGGCTGAGATCGGACATTGTGGAGGGAGGTGGTATACTCAGCGAGAGACTTGTGAACAAGGATCGTTTCTCCAGCATGAAGGTCTCAGGACAAGTGAGTAACCAAGATGACTGCCAGAGTGAGGAGGAGGAGATGGAGGGAGGTGAGGAGGGGGATTAGAGTGAGGGGGATATGGATACTGGACCTGTGTGTACCACCACCACTGTTACCCCAGACCCCCCACTTACCCTCAGTGAGGACTATGTAAACCCGGCTCAGGTGGCCTTACCTCCCTCCAGTGAGGAGGATGATGATGATGATGACGGCAGTGACTGCAGTGATGGAAGCGGCTTGGCAGATGGGGGTCTCCTGCGGGCGATTGTTATGCAGGAGTCCCCCACCCGTCTGGAAAACTTTTCCTTTGGGGATGATTTGGGCCCAGAGGAGAAGGGAAAGAAGAAGAAGAAAGGAAAGGGCAAGAAGAGGAAGAAGACACAAGGAGTTAAGTTTGTCTTTTCTCCCTTCCAGCAGTCTGGGTCGGCTGAAAAGTCGGTTCATGGTGCTGGGTCCCCCAATCTGCCAGACCCCGTTTCTGTAGTGGAGCGGGGCCAGCATGGGGGATACAGTAGCGCACCCAAAATGGCCGCGGGTGCTATAGGAAAAAAAAGGGCACCCTCCTGTGAGGGGGGAGGGTGTCCAGGCACCGGAAAATGGCGGCAGATTCACCCGTTCGGGGGGCGGTCCCCTGGTTGAAGTGGGCGGTACAGGTCCTGGCACCGCAGGGCACTCTCCTATGAGGGGGGGAGTGTCCGGGCGCCGGACCTTGTTGGTTCAGGGGGCGGTCCCCTAGGTGGCGTGGTTGATACTGGTTCTGGCGCCAGGGGGCACTCCGCTATAAAGTGGGAGGTTCCCTGCACATCAGCTGTAGCGGGAGTTAGTCCGGAGGGACAGTCTTTTTGTGAGGGGGCGTGGCCACCCATGTCAGAATTATTCTTTTCTGGTCGAATTATGAGGTGGTGAAAAGCGAGCCCGGCTGGCGGGATTTCGCCGTAAAGGCGATATCCCGTCAGAATCTGGCCAAGAAAGTTACCGTTTTGACACGTAACGAGTCACTATCTTGCTATGACATTATGACCTGGCTTAGCCGATATGGGGATGTGACGGACATGCCAAAAAAGAACTATGACGAACATGGGATCTGGTCTGGGGCCTGGACGTTTTCCGTCAAACTGAAGCGTTCGGGGAGCACTGTTGCCCACATCCCATCAGCTGCTTTTCTTGGGAGAGACAGAATCCAAATTTTCTACCAGGGGCAGCCCAAGGTCTGTCACAGGTGTGGCAGCCCCACTCACTTTAGCGCAGCCTGTACCGTGCAGGTCTGTGCACTGTGCGGTGGGGTAGGTCATCTTGCCGCATCCTGTAGGCAGGTCAGGTGTCATCTGTGTGGTGTCTTAGGACACCCTTTCAGCCGTTGTCCTAGCGCCTTTGCCCGTGCGACGGTCACCTTGGCTCGGGAGAGCAGTAATGTTGCCTCAGCTGAGGAGGGCACGGGTGCGGGTGAAGGTGCAACAGGGTCAGTGAAGAGGAAAAGTCCCGCCAGGCTGAGGCGGGAGGCTAATCGGAGAAGGAGCAGGGAACTGGAGAGTTCCCATGTGGCAGGGGTAGCTTCTGGCCCTGCTCCTGAGGTTAGTCCTGAAACTGCTGAGACCCTGGGGGAGAATGTGCTAGAAGAGGAAATGGGGAGAATCTGTAAAGAAGAGGGCAGCAAGGCCGATCTTTCCGATTCCTCCCACTGTGAAAGTGTGGATGAGGAGGGTGAAGAGAGGCCACAAAAGAAGGGCAGTAAAGGGAGAAAGAAGAGGTCGGAGCCCTCTAGTCCCCGTGCTGCGGACCAGGTCCCAAGCGGAAGCTTACCTGCCCCCCCTCTGATTGATCTGTCTAACCGGTACTCTGTCCTTGAAGACATCTCCTCCCCTCCTTGAAGGGGGGGGGGGTCAGGGATGGGGTGCCTGAAGTGGGGGAGCCTCCAGGGGGAACTGGGCCCTGTCCTGATGGGGCAATTTCCTCAGGGGATGGGGCCAAACCAGAGCCAGGCGGAGATGGCGATTTAAAAATGGACCAGTCTGAGTCCAAAAAAAGATTTAAAGAGAAAGAAGCCTCCTCTTCCGGGGATGAGGGGGTAAAGAAAAAACAGAAATGAGGGGGTTAGGGCCATCTAACTCAATCACCCATGATGGCGGCACTCACCCCATTGACGCTGGCATCTATTAACTGTGCCAGTATAAAGTCTGATACGGCTAGATTCGCAGCCTTTGATTTTCTCGGCCGTGTAGAAGCCGACATTTTCTTTTTACAGGAGACCAGGTTGTCAGATCTAGCCTCCCTGGTAAAAGCCAGGAGAGAGTGGAGTCACGGTCCCTCCCACTGGTCTCTTGCGGCTGAGCCGTATAGTGGGGTGGCGGTCCTTTTTACCGCTCCTGTTGAATGCCGACGGGTTATTGAATTAGAAATGGGGAGGTGCCTGATCTTAGATGTCTTCATGAAGGATCAAGAGCTTCGGCTTATTAACATCTATGCCCCACAAACCAAGTGGGGACGAAAAGATCTCTTTATGAGGATTAAGCCCTTTCTTTTTACAAGCCGACAGGTGATCTTTGGAGGGGATTTCAATACTGTCACGAGATCCCAAGATAGGAGAGGCTCCAATGATCGGTTGGCTTATGATAGTTTAGCTCTCAATAGTATAGTTAGGGAAGCTCGCCTAGAGGATGCCCACATCCGGAGCCCCTCAGGCCACGCGGGTTTCACCTATCATCGAGGTAGCTGCAGGTCTAGAATAGACAGGTTTTATTTGAAGGAGGAAGCCGTCTCTTCCGCAGTGTCCGTGGTTGAGGTGGAGTTCTCCGATCACTGTATAATTTTGTTTTCCCTGAATGTTTCAGAGACCCCCCGGATGGGAAAAGGTTATTGGAAGCTGAATTCGTCCCTCCTGGAGGAAGCAGAGATAAGACAGTCCTTTGAGGATTTTCTTCAGAGTCAGGTACCTTTACTGGACCTATGTAGTAGTAAGTCAGAGTGGTGGGAGATATTCAAGAAGCGGGTTGCGGGGTTCTTCCACCAGCTCTCGAGCCTCAGGTCCCTGAACAGGTACCGCTTGTATCAGGGTCTGAGGAGGAAACTCGAGCTTCTCGTCTCGACTGGAGGTAGCCGAGAGGATATCTCCAGAGTGAAGTCCTTGCTGATGAGGTGTCAGTACGATAGGCACGCATCTTTGGTTTTTGAGAGGGATTTCGGGAAGTACCGCTCACCCGACCCTTACAGGAACTGTAAGATGTCAGTGAGTAGTAAAGTCATTTCAGGACTGATTGATAGTACGGGATCTCTGAATCGGTCCAGATCAGGGATCTTGGAGGTCGTCAGATCCTTCTACTCACACCTCTTGGGAAGGAAGGATCTAGATCGAGACGGGATGTCGGCTTTCCTGGCTGAAACCATTCCTGAGCCAGGGGTGGACCCCCCTCTTGATGTTTTGGCAGAAGAAATCAGGGAAGAGGAAGTGAGACTGGCGATCGAGGGGCTTGCCCCTAAGAAGTCACCAGGTCCGGATGGCTTAACATCCGAGTGGTACAGGACCTTTAAGGAGTCTTTAGCTCCCCTCTTGACTGAGGTATTCAATGAGTGTCTCTCCTCGGGCACTCTGCCGAAGTCAATGAGGAGGTCAGCCCTGATTCTTCTCTCAAAGGGTAAAGATCCTAGCCGTATTGAGAATTGGAGGCCCATAGCTCTTCTCAATACGGACAGGAAGCTTCTCGCCAAGATACTGTTTAATCGGCTGGTGAAGTTTGCACCCCGGCTCCTTTCGGGGGCTCAGCACTGCTCGGTTCCAGGCCGCAGCACCTTAAGTGCTGTTCTCGGTGTCCGGGAGGCAGTGGAGCGGAGTAGTGCAGGTCTCTGGAAGGGGTACTTGCTGTCCCTGGATCAGGCCAAAGCATTTGATCGGGTGAACCACGAGTACCTCTGGTCCGTCCTTCTGAGATATGGCTTACCGTGTGCTTTTATTAATTGGCTTAAGACCTTATATGCAGGGGCAGAGAGTTTCCCGCTGGTGAATGGGTGGTCTGGCCGCTCTTTTGAGGTGGGGTCCGGAGTCCGTCAGGGTTGTCCTTTGAGCCCGCTTTTATACGTGTTTGCAATTGATCCCTTCGTCTGGAGGGTAGATTGTGGGCCGTTGGCGGGAGTCAGGATGAGTCTGGCGGAGCTGGATGTCGCCCAGAGAGTGGTGACGTACGCTGATGATGTCACCATTTTTGTGTCCTCGAGAGAGGAGGTCGATGTGGTGATGTCGGAGGTGGAACGCTACTCGGAGGCATCCGGGTCTAAGATCAACCGGGATAAGTGTGAAAGTCTCTGGCTGGGAGGGGGAGATCCCACATTTGATCTCCCGGACACCCTCCCAGGGCCCCAAGACTCAGCAAAAATTCTGGGCATCACATTCAGCCAGGATGATTATCCCACCAAAAACTGGGATGGAAAGCTCCAGGATGCCGCTCATAAGGTGGACCAGTGGAAGGGTTGGTCTATGACCCTCAGGGAAAGGGTACACCTGATCAAATCGTACCTGCTCCCCTTGTTTATCTATCTGGGCAGCGTATGTATCTTGCCAGAGGCTTACTACACTAGGATCTACAGCCTGTTTTTCCAACTGTTATGGGGGAACAGAATGAACCTAGTCAAGAGGGAGGTTACGTACCGCATGAGGAGACTAGGGGGTTTATCTATGGTAAACCCCGTGGTGTTCTTAACGAACACCTTTTTGAAAGCTAACATCTCAAACCTCTGGAAAGAGAGGGCTCCTCCGTGGGTACTCTCCAGCAGGGAATGGTTTCGGCCTTTCTTCCAGGAATGGGAGACAGGAGGGCAAGTGAAGGACCTCCGTACGCCCCATGGGCATCTTCCGGCTTACGCTACCCCGACTCTGAAGGTGATATGTCGGTGGGGTCTGGGAGTGTGGGAGATCAGGACCCAGTCAAGGCAGTTCCTTGACAAACGGGTTCTGTTGACCCACTTCCAGAAGCCTCTGGCGCTCAGGGACTGCCCAGGTCGGGATATGAGGGTGGGGTTGTATCTTTTAAATATGAAACGGATCCCCCAGAAGTTTTGGGACTTGGCCTGGCGCTGCTTTCAGGGGAAGCTATATGTGAGGGACAATTTGAAGTGTAGGAGATCTGATGACCGGGGATGTCCCCGAAAAGAGTGTGTGGACACGCTGGAAAGCATGGACCATTTCCTGCTTCATTGTCCCTTTAATATAGGGGTCTACAACCGGGTGGGCGCTTCCATCGGATGGAGTCAACTTGCCGGCCTTACCTATCCAGAGTGGGCTTATGGGGCATTCAGGAACCTGGGTGGCCGAGACCGGGGCACTTTGTTTTTAGTCAGCTTAGTGGTTAGGTACTACACGTGGAATGCACGGTGTTTAGTGTCTACACAGCGCAAAGTCCTCTCCGAGGTGGAGGTCTGTAGGAACATCACTGGTGACCTCGGGAAGATCAGGTCTTTGGAGTATGGCAGTCTTGGTACCAGTAGGGCTTCTCTCCTATGGAGAGGGTTTTCTTTTGATGTGCCCTAGGTACTAGGCCTTTTGGGTAGAGTACCCTTGTTTTGGTTAGGGACAGTGATGCAGGGACAGGGTTAGGGTGATAGTAGGGTCAGTTTATTTTTAGGGATAATGGTAGGGTGAGAGGTAGGGTGCAGTTAGGGAAAGAATGTAATTTTTGTATGTATCAGGATTGCCATCCTTCTTCCTGGTGGTGGGCTAATGCATGTGCACCATAGCTTTTTGTTTTGTTTTCAAATGTTAAGGTTATGAAGGGCTTACAGGCACCGAACTTGGGCCTAAAGTGGGTTGTATTGTTTTCTTATGTATGTTAAAGCTGGTAATGGTTAAGTTGGTTGGGAGGAGTTCTAGGTTGGGAGGGTATATTTGTGGGTGGTGGTGGTCTTTTCTTTTGGTGGACCTGGCATGGGTCAATTGTGGACTGGACATTGAGGACTATGAACTGTATGGAAAAAAACTCTGACCCTTGTACAGGAGGGCGGGTGGTGTGGGTGAAGGGTCAGTTTAGTGTAGAATGTTCTTTTATATTTGTAGGTGTGTTTTCTGTTTATAGGTGTATATAGTTTGTGTATAGTATTGTATATAGTAGTGTATATAGTTAGTTATGTATATAGTATGTATAATGTATGTTATATTATAAAAAAAAATTTTTTTTAATTATTATTATTATTTTTATTTATTTATTTATTTTTGAAGTACCGTATATAGTATTTATAGTAGAGATAGACATGGCAGTCGAACCAGTTTTGTTTTTGTAGTAATGTTTCTTTAGTATCCCGTTGTGGATTTATTTTCTTTGGTTTATATATGTGTATTGTGTTTTCTGTGATATTTTCCCGAGTTTGGGTATTTTGAGTTAATTATTTATTTATTTATTTTCCGTTGGTTTCTTGGTTAAATGTAGTTAATATATTGATATATATGTGTGCATGGGTGTGTAATAGTGTTATTATTATTAATGTTATTATAAAAAAAAAAAAAAAAAAAAAACATGGTGTGCAGTGTGAGTGCTTGTTGTGTTTTCTATTTGTATAGTATGATTTTTCCCGAGTTTGGGTGTTTTTGAGTTAAAGCGAAATAGTGCTATTTTTATGTTTCTTATGAGTGTGTTGTTTGGCTATGCAAGGTTTAGTTGTAATATTTCTAGTTCTAGTAGGAAAGCTGGGCTGGCCGGTTAGGCAGGATTTTTGTTCTTTTATTTAAATGTAAAGTTTGGGTTTATGTTATTTCATGTTGTTGTTTTCCGTTATGGCAAAGTTGTGCTGGTTTATGTTTTGTTATGATTTATATTTTTCTAATAAAAGATTTACAGGATATAACTCAGGATCAGTACAGGATAAGTAATGTAATGTATGTACACAGTGACCGCACCAGCAGAATAGTGAGTACAGCTCTTTAGAATAATACAGGATATAACTCAGGATCAGTACAGGATAAGTAATGTAATGTAGGTACATAGTGACCTCACCAGCAGAATAGTGAGTACAGCTCTTTAGAATAATACAGGATATAACTCAGGATCAGTACAGGATACGTACGGAGGAGGGGATTATCAGATTATGCAAGTGAGGGGAGGATACCCCCGGCGGTGGGTCCCTTGCTGCGGCCTTGATCCTGGAAGCGGCCATGTGGGGACTGAGAGGAGCGGGAGACTCTCTCTGCTCCGCTCCTCTCTATGATGCCGCCCGTGACGTTGCACCACATGTCACGTCACGTGACCATCTCCCAGACAGCCATTGCGGTACTGGCTGCCTGGGAATGAGTGACGGCGGCGGCGAACATAAAAAGGTAGCGTGCGGCGCAAACCCGCCCCCCCGCCCACTCCTACTAACATTTTGGCCGGGCCCCTGACGCCTGGCCCACCAGCCTTTATCAGCTTTATGGGGCAAAAGGGGAGAGCTGCTTTTGGGCCCCCAGGAATTACAGGGCCCGGGGCAGCTGCCCCTTTTGCTCCACGGCCGCGGTGATTAGGGTGTACCTGGGCACACCCGGCACACCCTGTGCGCACGCCTATGTACATGGGTGACAGAGGGGTGTAGAGGAGTGTACATGAGTGACAGAGGGGTGTAGAAGGAGTGTACATGGGTGACAGAGGGGTATAGAGGAGTGTACATGGGTGACAGAGGGGTGTACATGGGTGACAGGTGTGTAGAGGAGTGTACATGGGTGGCAGAGGGGTACAGAGGAGTGTACATGGGTGACAGATGGGTGTACATGGGTGACAGAGGGTTGTAGAGAAGTGTAAATGGGTGACAGAGGGGTGTAGAGAGGTGTACAAGGGTGATAAATGGGTGTAGAAGAGAGAACATGGGTGAAGGGGGCATAGGGGTGACAGAGGGGTGGACAGGGGGTGGACATGGGTGACAGGAGGGTGGAGAGGGGAGACAGGGGGTCAGAGGGGTGGACAAGGGGGTAAAAGAGGGACAGGAGTGACAGAGAGGGGTGGACTGGGGTAACAAAGGGACAGATGGGTGAACAGGAGGGTGAACATGGGTGACAGAGTGGGGGTGGACATGGGTGACGGGGGTGGACATGGGTGACAGGGAGGGTGGACATGGGTGACAGGGAGGGTGGACATGGGTGACAGGTGGGGTGGACATGGGTGATAGGGGGGTGGACATGGGTGACAGGGGGGGTGGACATGGGTGACAGGGAGGGATTACATGGGTGACAGGGAGGGATTACAGGGGTGACAGGGAGGGATTACATGGGTGACAGGGAGGGATTACATGGGTGACTGAGGGGGTGGACATGGGTGACTGAGGGGGTGGACATGGGTGACTGAGGGGGTGGACATGGGTGACAGGGGGGGATTACATGGGTGACAGGGAGGGATTACATGGGTGACAGGGAGGGATTACATGGGTGACGGGGGGGTGGACATGGGTGACTGGGGGGGTGGACATGGGTGACTGGGGGGGTGGATATGGGTGACAGGGAGGGTGGACATGGGTGACAGGGAGGGTGGACATGGGTGACAGGGAGGGTGGACATGGGTGACAGGGGGGGTGGACATGGGTGACAGGGGGGGTGGACATGGGTGACTGGGGGGGTGGACATGGGTGACTGGGGGGGTGGACATGGGTGACTGGGGGGGTGGACATGGGTGACTGGGGGGTGGACATGGGTGACTGGGGGGTGGACATGGGTGACTGGGGGGGTGCACATGGGTGACTTAGGGGGGGTGCACATGGGTGACTGGGGGGTGGACATGGGTGACAGGGAGGGTGGACATGGATGACAGGGGGGGATTACATGGGTGACAGGGAGGGATTACATGGGTGATAGAGATGGACAGGGAGGTAAACAAGGCAGACATGGCTGACAGGGGGGGTGGACATGAGTGACGGGGTCGGGGGGGGGGGGGGGTAGAGGGTGGACCTGGGTGACGGTGGGGGGATTTAGACAGGGTTGAGAAGGTGAACAGAGGGGTGGAAAGGGTACGGTACCTTAAGCAAGCCGGCCCGCACAGCTTGCAGTTCCACAGGAGGCAAGGGAGTACGGCGCTGGTGCAGCTCGTTCCGCCCCAGGGCACCATATCCGGCTCACTGCGCCGCAAGGGAGAGGGGGACGGAGGGGGACACAGGAGACGGAGAGTGAAGGAGGGGGATGCGGGGGACACAGGGAACAGATTGGGAAGGAGGGGAACACGGGTCACGCGGCAGACGCAGGGGACGGAGGGGAACACAGGAAACGCAGGAGATGCAGGGGGACGCTGTGTGCGCAGTGCGCACGCAGACTTCCCTTCCCCCCTGCGCCGTCAGGCCGGGGCGGGACATTAAAAAAAAAATAATAGTAAAAAATAAAAAAAATCACGGCAAAATCCCGCGGCACCGCGGTTGGGAATCACTGCTATATACTGACCCCCATATATATGAATGTATACTATATACTGACCCCCATATATATGAATGTATACTATATACTGACCACATATATATATGAATGTATACTATATACTGACCCCCGTATATATGAATGTATACTATATACTGACCCCCATATATGAATGCATATTATATACTGACCCCCATATATATGAATGTATACTATATGCTGACCCCCATATATATGAATGTATACTATATACTGACCCCCATATATGAATGTATACTATATGCTGACCCCCATATATATGAATGTATACTATATACTGATCCCATATATATGAATGTATATTATATACTGACCCCTATATATATGAATGTATACTATATACTGACCACATATATATGAATGTATACTATATACTGACCCAATATATATGAATGTATACTATATACTGACCCCCATATATGAATGTATACTATATACTGACCCCATATATATGAATGTATACTATATACTGACCCCCATATATGAATGTATACTATATACTGACCCCCATATATATGCATGTATACTATATACTGACCCCCATATATATGAATGTATACTTTATACTGACCCCATATATATGAATGTATGCTATATACTGACCCCCATATATATATGAATGTATGCTATATACTGATCCCATATATATGGATGTATGCTATATACTGATCCCGTGTATATGAATGTATGCTATATACTGACCCCCATATATATGAATGTATACTATATACTGACCACACATATGAATGTATACTATATACTGACCCCCATATATATATGAATGTATACTTTATACTGACCCCCATATATATGAATGTATGCTATATACTGACCCCCATATATATATGAATGTATACTATATACTGACCCCATATATATGGATGTATGCTATATACTGACCCCATGTATATGAATGTATGCTATATACTGACCCCTATATATATGAATGTATACTATATACTGACCACACATATGAATGTATACTATATACTGACCCCATATATATGAATGTATACTATATACTGACCCCCATATATATGAATGTATACTATATACTGACCACATATATATGAATGTATACTATATACTGACCCCCATATATGAATGTATACTATATACTGACCCCCATATATGAATGTATACTATATACTGATCCCCATATATATGAATGTATACTATATACTGACCCCCCATATATATGAATGTATACTATATACTGACCCCCATATATATGAATGTATAGTTACATAGTTAGTACGGTCGAAAAAAGACATATGTCCATCAAGTTCAACCAGGGAATTAAGGGATAGGGGTGTGCGCGATATTGGGGAAGGGATGGGATTTTATATTTCTTCATAAGCATTAATGTTATTTTGTTCCATGAATGTATCTAATCCTGTTTTAAAGCTGTTAATTGTTCCTGCTGTGACCAGTTCCTGAGGTAGACCGTTCCATAAATTCACAGTCCTCACGGTAAAGAAGGCGTGTCGCCCCTTGAGACTAAACTTTTTCTTCTCCAGACGGAGGGAGTGCCCCCTCGTCCTTTGGGGGGGTTTAACCTGGAACAGTTTTTCTCCATATTTTTTGTATGGGCCATTAACCCCTTCCCGCTATTGGACGTATGCATACGTCCAGGCAAATTACACGTTCGCGCAAATGGAGATCGCGGGTGGGACTCAGCTGTCAATCACAGCCGGAGTCCCACCGCAGCTGCTGGGGCCGCGATCGCGCCGGTCCCGGCAGCATTAACCCCATAGATCCGTGATCAGTTCTGATCACGGCATCTACGGTGTTTGCAGGGGGAGCGCTCTCCCCCTGCCCATCAACGGCGGCGCCGCGATAAAATAAGGGGGATCTAGGGTGTCCAAGACACCCTCGATCCCCCTTGAAGAGATAGGAGTGAGGTGGCAGGGTTGCCACCCCTCCTATCCCTGCTATTGATCGGCGGAGCGGCCGACCAATAGCAGACTGGGGGCGGGGGGGTTAAAGTTCGGTTACCCCCGCTATGCCCACCCATCGGTGTCCGGGCACAGCGGGGGGAACCGTGTTATAGCGGCGGCGGCGGCGATCACTTACCCGGCGGCGGCGGCTGTGATTACGGCGGCAGTGGAGGTAAGTATGACGCCGCGTGTCCAGAGTCTGTTGCCTAGCAACATCTGCAGGGCGACAGTTTAGAGAGTGGTCTCTAAACTGTCGCCCTCCAGATGTTGCAAAACTACAACTCCCACCATGCCTTGACAGCTGTTTGCTGTGTTGGCATGCTGGGAGTTGTAGTTTTGCAACATCTGGAGGGCTACAGTTTAGAGACCACTGTCAGTGATCTCCAGCCTGAACCCCTCTAAATCTTGCAAAACTACAACTCCCAGCATTCAGGAACAGCAAATGGCTGTCTCGGCATGCTGGGAGTTGTACTTGCGTGCCTCCAGCTGTTGCATAACTACATCTCCCAGCATTCCCTTTGGCAATCAGTACATGCTGAGAGTTGTGCAACAGCTGGAGGCACACTGGTTGGGAAATACCGAGTTAGTTAATAGGTTCTATTAGCTAACTCAGTATTTTCCAACCAGTGTGCCTCCAGCTGTTGCAAAACTACAACTCCCAGCATGCACGTTCTGTCAGTGCATGCTGGGAGTTGTAGTTCCCCCCCCCCCCCTCCCATGTGAATGTACAGGTTACATTCACACTGGCGACGGATTACAGTGAGTTCCCTGCTTCAAGTTTGAGCTGCAGCCGCAGCTCAAACTCCTAGCGGGAGACTCAGTGTAATCCGCCGTCAGTGTGAATGTAACCTAAAAACACTACACTACACTAACACAAAATAAAGAGTAAAACAATGCATATACACACGTACACTGCCCCCCCCCCCCCCACCACCCCTTCCCCCCCAATAAAAATGAAAAACGTATCCTACAGCAGTGTTTCCAAAACGGAGCCTCCAGCTGTTGCAAAACAAAAACTCCCAGCATTTCCGGACAGCCATTGACTGTCCAAGCATGCTGGGAGTTTAGCAACAGCTGGAGGCACCCTGTTTGAGAATCACTGGTGTAGAATACCCCTATGTCCACCCCTATGCAAATCCCTAATTTAGGCCTCAAATGCACATGGCGCTCTCTCACTTCGGAGCCCTGGCGTATTTCAAGGCAACAGTTTAGGGCCACATATGGGGTATTTCCGTACTCGGGAGAAATTGCCTAACACATTTTGGGGGGCTTTTTCTCCTTTTACCCCTTATGAAAAGGTAAAGTTGGGGTCTACACCAGCATGTTAGTGTAAAAAAAAAAAACATTTTTGTACACTAACATACTGGTGTTGCCCCATACTTTAAAATTTCACAAGCGGTAAAAGAAAAAAAGCCTCCAAAATTTGTAACGCAATTTCTCCTGAGGACGGAGATACCCCATATGTGGGCGCAAAGTGTTCTGGGGGCGCACAACAAGGCTCAGAAGGGAGAGTGCACCATGTAAATTTGAGGTCTAAATTGGTGATTTGCACAGGGGTGGCTGATTTTACAGCGGTTCTGACATAAGTGCAAAACAATAAATACCCACATGTGACCCCATTTTGGAAACTACACCCCTCACGGAATGTAACAAGGGGTACAGTGAGCATTTACACCCCACAGGTGTCTGACAGATCTTTGAAACAGGGGTCTGTGAAAATGAAAAATAATTTTTTTTATTTGCACAGCCCACTGTTCCAAAGATCCGTCAAATGCCAGTGGGGTGTAAATTCTCCCTGCACCCCTTATTACCTTCCGTGAGGGGTGTAGTTTTAAAAATGGGGTCACATGTGGGGGGGTCCACTGTTCTGGCACCACGGGGGGGCTTTGGAAATGCACATGGCCAAATTCTCTCTCCAAAAGCTCAATGATGCTCCTTCTCTTCTGAGCATTGTAGTTCGCCCCCAGTGCACTTCACGTCCACTTATTGGGTATTTCCATACTCAGAAGAGATGGGGTTACAAATTTTGGGGGGTATTTTCTGCTATTATCCCTTGTAAAAATGTAAAATTTGGGGGAAAACAAGCATTTTAGTGTAAAAAAATTTTTTTCTTTTTACATATGCAAAAGTCGTGAAACACCTGTGGGGTATTAAGGTTCACTTTACCCCTTGTTACGTTCCCCAAGGGGTCTAGTTTCCAAAATGGTATGCCATGTGGGTTTTTTTTTCTGCCCTGGCACCATAGGTGCTTCCTAAATGCGGCATGCCCCCAGAGCAAATTTTGCTTCCAAAAAGCCAAATGTGACTCCTTCTCTTCTGAGACCTGTAGTGCGCCAACAGAGCACTTTTCATCCCCATATTGGGTGTTTTCTGAATCGGGAGAAATTGGGCTTCAAATTTTGGGGGGTATTTTCTGCTATTACCTTTTTTAAAAATGTAAAATTTTTGCTAAACCAAGCATTTTTGGTAAAAATTTTTTTTTTTTTTACATATGCAAAAGTCGTGAAACACCTGTGGGGTATTAAGGTTCACTTTATCCCTTGTTACGTTCCTCAAGGAGTCTAGTTTCCAAAATGGTATGCCATGTCGTTTTTTTTGCTGTCCTGGCACCATAGGGGCTTCCTAAATGCGACATGCCCCCCGAGCAAAATTTGCTCTCAAAAAGCCAAATATGACCCCTTCTCTTCTGAGCATTGTAGTTCGCCCGTAATGCACTTCAGGTCAACTTATGGGGTACCTCCATACTCAGAAGAGATGGGGTTACAAATTTTGGGGGGTATTTTCTGCTATTAACCCTTGCAAAAATGTGAAATTTGGGGGGAAACACATTTTAGTGAAAAAATTATATATTTTTTTTACATATGCAAAAGTCATGAAACACCTGTGGGGTATTAAGGCTCACTTAATTCCTTGTTACGTTCCTCAAGGGGTCTAGTTTCCAAAATGGTATGCCATGTTTTTTTTTTTTTTTTTGCTGTTTTGGCACCATAGGGGCTTCCTAATTGCAACATGCCCCCAAAAAACCATTTCAGAAAAACGTACTCTCCAAAATCCCCTTGTCGCTCCTTTGCTTCTGAGCCCTCTACTGCGCCCGCCGAACAATTTACATAGATATATGAGGTATGTCCTTACTCGAGAGAAATTGGGCTACAAATTCAAGTATAAATTTTATCCTTTTACCCCTTGTAAAAATTCAAAAATTGGGTCTACAAGAACATGCAAGTGTAAAAAATGAAGATTTTGAATTTTCTCCTTCACTTTGCTGCTTTTCCTGTGAAACACCTAAAGGGTTAAAACGCTTACTGAATGTCATTTTGAATACTTTGGGGGGTGTAGTTTTTATAATGGGGTCTTTTATGGGGGTATTTCTAATATGAAGACCCTTCAAATCCACTTCAAACCTGAACTGGTCCATGAAAAATAGCGAGTTTGAAAATTTTGTGAAAAATTGTAAAATTGCTGCTGAACTTTGAAGCCCTCTGGTGTCTTCCAAAAGTAAAAACTCATAAATTTAATGATGAAAATATAAAGTAGACATATTGTATATGTGAATCCAAAAAAAAAAAAATATTTGGAATATCCATTTTCCTTACAAACAGAGAGCTTCAAAGTTAGAAAAATGCAAAATTTAAAATTTTTTCATCAAATTTTGGGATTTTTCACCAAGAAAGGATGCAAGTTACCACAAAAATTTACCACTATGTTAAAGTAGAATATGTCACGAAAAAACAATCTCGGAATCAGATTGATAAGTAAAAGCATTCCAGAGTTATTAATGTTTAAAGTGACAGTGGTCAGATGTGCAAAAAAGGGCTGCGTCCTAGAGGTGAAAATGGGCTGTGTCCTTAAGGGGTTAATATACTTATATACGTTTATCATATCCCCCCTTAAATGTCTCTTCTCAAGACTAAACAATTGTAACTCCTTTAATCGCTCCTCATAGCTAAGATTTTCCATGCCCCATATTAGTTTAGTCGCGCGTCTCTGCACCCTTTCCAACTCCGCAGTGTCCCTTTTATGGACAGGTGCCCAAAACTGAACAGCATATTCCAGGTGAGGCCGTACCAATGCTTTATAAAGGGGGAGTATTATGTCCCTGTCCCTTGAGTCCATGCCTCTTTTGATACATGACAATATCCTGCCGGCTTTGGAAGCAGCAGCCTGACATTGTGCTATTCTGTAGTCTGTGATCTACAAGTACACCCAGATCCTTCTCTACCAGTGACTCTGACAGTTTAATCCCCCCTAAGACATACGACGCATGCAGGTTATTAGTACCCAGATGCATAACTTTACATTTATCCACATTGAACCTCATTTGCCAAGTGGATGCCCAGACACTTAGTCTATCCAAGTCATCTTGTAACTTATACACATCCTCTATAGACTGTACCGTGCTACAAAGCTTGGTGTCATCTGCAAAGATAGAAACAGAGCTGTTAATACCATCCTCTATATCATTGATAAATAAATTAAACAACAGCGGGCCCAGTACTGAACCTTGGGGTACACCACTAATTACCGGGGACCAATCAGAGTACGAATCATTGACCAACACTCTCTGGGTACGATCCATGAGCAGGTGTTCAATCCAGTTACAAACTAAAATTTCCAAACCCAAAGACCTTAACTTACCTGTCAGACGTCTATGAGGGACAGTATCAAACGCTTTGGCAAAATCCAGAAACACTATATCCACAGCCATTCCTCTATATACAGAGCCCCCCTCTATATACACAGCCCCCCTCTATATCCACAGCCATTCCTCTGTCAAGGCTTCTACTCACCTCTTCATAAAAGCAAATTCGATTGGTTTGACAACTTCTATCCTTAGTAAACCTATGCTGGCTATCACTTATAATACAATTATCCCCTATGTATTCCTGTATGTAATCCCTTATAAGTCCTTCAAACAATTTACCCACAATGCACGTTAAACTTACCGGTCTATAGTTTCCTGGGGAAGACCTAGAGCCCTTTTTGAAGATTGGCACCACATTCGCCTTGCGCCAGTCCCTTGGCACAATACCAGACACCAGAGAATCTCTAAATATCATGAACAGGGGTACAGATATTACTGAACTTACCTCTCTAAGAACTCTTGGGTGTAGTCCATCCGGCCCTGGAGATTTGCTTACATTTATATCACTTAACTTACCTTGTACCATCTCTACATTAAGCCAGTTCAGTACATTACATGATGTGTTACCAGCACTGACCTGTACATGATGTGTTACCAGCACTGACCTGGCCAATGTCAGCTCCTTCTTCCTTAGTATATACAGAACTAAAGAACCCATACAGTAGCTCCGCCTTCTCTTGATCGCCTGTGACAACCTCCCCATTATCATTATTAAGGGGTCCTACATGCTCTGTCCTTGGTTTTTTTGCATTTATATATCTAAAAAAATATTTAGGATTAGTTTTGCTTTCTTTGGCCACCTGTCTCTCGTTTTGAATTTTTGCTGTTTTTATTACATTTTTACAGATTTTATTAAGCTCCTTGTACTGTTTAAATGTTATATCTGACCCATCAGATTTTATTTTTGGAAGGCTATTTTTTTTGTTGTTTATTGCTCTTTTAACATCATGTGTCAGCCATGTAGGATTTAGTTTTAATCGTTTATATTTGTTCCCCTTTGGTATATATTTAGCTGTATAGTTATTTAGAGTTGATTTAAAGATGTCCCATTTACCTTCTGTATCAGTATTTGACAACACCTCCCCCCAGTCTATGTCCTGTAGTGCAGCCCTCAGCCCAGGGAAGTTTGCCTTTTTAAAGTTATATGTTTTTGCCTTCCCCGCCTGTCTTTGTTTTCTACATTTTAAGTCAAAAGTAACTATATTGTGGTCGCTATTACCAAGGTTTTCCCGCACAGTTACATTACCAACCAGCTCTGCGTTGTTGGAAATGATCAGATCCAACAAGGCATCACTTCTTGTTGGGTCCTCCACAAACTGGCCCAGAAAATTATCCTGCAATAAATTTAGGAATTTTCTCCCCTTTGTAGTTTTAGCCAACCCCGGACCCCAATCTATATCTGGATAGTTAAATCTCCCATTATTACCACTGTACCTGCCCGGGCGGCCCTCTCTATTTGTTTATAAAGCCGAACTTCTATCTCTTCAGTGATATTAGGGGGTCTGTAGATTACCCCAAATATTATTATTTCAGTATTTCCCTCCTTTTGTAATTCTACCCACAGTGATTCCACCTCCTCAGAATCATCACACACTATGGCATCGTTCACACTGACTTTCATACCACTTCTTACATACAGACAGACTCCACCACCTTTTCTGTTCATTCTATCCTTGCAAAACAATGTAAACCCCTGCAGATTAACAGCCCAGTCATGTGAGGAGTCCAGCCATGTCTCAGTGACCCCAACTATATCACCAGCCATGTCTCAGTGACCCCAACTATATCAAATATACTGACCACACATATGAATGTATACTATATACTGACCACACATATGAATGTATACTATATACTGACCACACATATGAATGTATAATATATACTGACCACACATATGAATGTATACTATATACTGACCCCACATATGAATGTATACTATATACTGACCACACATATGAATGTATACTATATACTGACCACACATATGAATGTATAAAATATACTGACCACACATATGAATGTATAAAATATACTGACCACACATATGAATGTATACTATATACTGACCACACATATGAATGTATAATATATACTGACCACACATATGAATGTATAATATATACTGACCACACATATGAATGTATACTATATACTGACCCCCATATATATGAATGTATACTATATACTGACCACACATATGAATGTATAATATATACTGACCACACATATGAATGTATGCTATATACTGACCACAGATATGAATGTATACTATATACTGACCACACATATGAATGTATACTATATACTGACCACACATATGAATGTATACTATATACTGACCACACATATGAATGTATACTATATACTGACCACACATATGAATGTATAATATATACTGACCACACATATGAATGTATACTATATACTGACCCCCATATATGCATGTATACTATATACTGACCCCCATATATATGAATGTATAATATATACTGACCCCCATATATATGAATGTATGCTATATACTGACCCCCATATATATGAATGTATACTATATACTGACCCCCATATATATGAATGTATACTATATACTGACCCCCATAAATGAATGTATACTATATATTGACCCCCATATATATGAATGTATACTATATACTGACCACATATATGTAAATGTATACTATATACTGACCCACTTATATATGAATGTATACTATATACTGACCACATATATGAATGTATACTATATACTGACCCCCATATATATGAATGTATACTATATACTGACCCCCATATATATGAAAGTATACTATATACTGACCCCCATATATATGAATGTATACTATATACTGACCCCCATATATATGAATGTATACTATATACTGACCTTCATATATATATGTGTATACTATATACTGAGCCCCATATATATGAATGTATACTATATACTGACCCCCATATATATGAATGTATACTTTATACTGACCCCCATATATGAATGTATACTATATACTGACCCCCATATATATGAATGTATACTATATACTGACCCCCATATATATGAAAGTATACTATATACTGACCCCCATATATATGAATGTATACTATATACTGACCCCCATATATATGAATGTATACTATATACTGACCTTCATATATATATGTGTATACTATATACTGAGCCCCATATATATGAATGTATACTATATACTGACCCCCATATATATGAATGTATACTATATACTGACCCCCATATATATGAAAGTATACTATATACTCGTCCCAAAAATTAATTTATACTATATACTGACCCCCATATATGAATGTATAGTATATACTGACCCCCATATATATGAATGTATACTATATACTGACCCCCATATATATGAATGTATACTATATACTGACCCCCATATATATGAATGTATACTATATACTGACCTTCATATATATATGTGTATACTATATACTGAGCCCCATATATATGAATGTATACTATATACTGACCCCCATATATATGAATGTATACTTTATACTGACCCCCATATATGAATGTATACTATATACTGACCCCCATATATATGAATGTATACTATATACTGACCCCCATATATATGAATGTATACTATATACTGACCCCCATATATATGAATGTATACTATATACTGACCCCCATATATATGAATGTATACTATATACTGACCCCCATATATATGAATGTATACTATATACTGACCCCCATATATATGAATGTATACTATACACTGACCCCCATATATGCATGTATACTATATACTGACCCCCATATATATGCATGTATACTATATACTGACCACACATATGAATGTATACTATATACTGACCCCCATATATATGAATGTATACTATATACTGACCCCCATATATATGAATGTATACTATATACTGACCCCCATATATATGAATGTATACTATACACTGACCCCCATATATGCATGTATACTATATTCTGACCCCCATATATATGAATGTATACTATATACTGACCCCCATATATATGAATGTATACTATATACTGACCCCCATATATGAATGTATACTATATACTGACCACACATATGAATGTATACTATATACTGACCCCCCATATATATGAATGTATACTATATACTGACCCCCATATATATGAATGTATACTATATACTGACCCCCATATATGAATGTATACTATATACTGACCCCCATATATATGAATGTATACTATATACTTACCCCCATATATATGAATGTATACTATATATTGACCACATATATGAATGTTTACTATATACTTAGCAACCAATCAGATCGCTTCTTTCATTTTTGAAAAGGCCTCTGAAAAATGAAAGAAGCAATTTGATTGGTTGCTATGGGCAACTCAGCAGCTTTTCCAGGAAAGTAAAGTTTAACCACAACACTGTAACACTGTCCACCCTGGGACTCGAACCAGTGACCGTTTCCCATCCCACTGTACTGCCGAGACGGTCCTGCTTATCTTACATGCAGTGAGATCCCCATAGACCACAATTAGCCTATTGGTTTTATTGGGCAAAAAATCACAGAGTTGATGCACTAGTCACAGTTCTCTATACCATTAATGAAGGGAGGGCTCAAATTTTCACATATGCGCAAAAAAAGCGAATATTCGTAATTATGAATATATAGTGCTATATTTGCAATATTCGCAAATTCGCGAATATGCTATATTTGCGATTAAAATTCGAATTGCGAATATTCGTGAGCAACACTAGTCGCTGCAAATACAGTGAAGGAGTTTAAACATGCATGGGATAGGCATAAGGCTATCCTTCATATAAGATAGGGCCAGGGACTATTGATAGGATTCAGATTATTGGGCAGACTAAATGGGCCAATTGGTTCTTATCTGCCGACACATTCTATGTTTCTATACTGTATGGATATCAGAAAAATGGTTCCAAGCTCTTATTTCTTTATTAAATTCACTACTTTGGGGCAGGAAAGCACGAGAATGAAATATGTTTCTTTAACGTTAGCTGAGCACGATGGGGGTTGGGCACTTTTTTTTTTTTTTAGGTACTTTTTAGCACTAAAATTGCAGACTATTATGAGAAGGAGGGAAAATGTAGTCCTATTTTTTCTCTCTAAGGGTATGTTCACACTACGGAATTCCCGCGGAATTCCACGGGCGGAATTCCGCAAGCCGAATTCCACGGGCGGAATTCAGAGAGCCGAATTCCGCGGTGTGAACTTAACATTAGTGTGAATGGGTTTCCGCGAGAGCCGTTCACACTGCGGAATTTCAGCGCCACTGAAATTGTTCCGCCCAAAGAAAGAACATGTTCATTCTTTGCACGGAAGTCCGCGAGCACTGCATAGCTGTCAATGGTGACGGCTCAGTGCCGCCCGGTCCTACCGCCGGCTGCCAGTCTGAATCTTCGCTCACTGAATTCAGCGAGCGGAGATTCCATTCACACACTGTAGTGTGAACATACCCTAATGGGTCGTTATAAGGATATTTTTGAGATTTTGGAAGCTGGGATACTCACTACACCCATGCATATCTAGATAATTAAGTATGGGAGGAACTTAAAAAATGTTTAAAATCACATGGAGATTTGACTTTACTTCATTATGGTCGAATAAAGCACTTAAAGAATTCCTTAAAATTAAAGATTCACTCTTTTGGATGAAAAGGGGCTTATTTATGTAAATCAATTATACGCTTTAGGTCAAATAAAGTCGTTTGAAGAGATAGCCCAAAAGTGTGTGGGGGGAAGACAATCAGAAACATTGTTTTTTACAAATAAGTAACACAGATCATAAAGCAATAAAAGGAGAGATTGGAGATTTCAGGGATTCTATATATAAGAAAAGTTTAATTAGACTATTTCCTTATGCGAAGTTGCTGTCTGGGCATGCTGGGAGTTGTGGTTCTGCAGCGGTTGGGGGTTCACAGCTTGAAGACCACTGCTATAGAGGGTGCAAATGTATCTGAGCCCTGGAACTCAAATAATGTGAAATATGAGATGATCAAAATGGAGCCCCTGCACTAATTACTTGGGTTCTGAGGTCTGTAAGGTCCATAGTAAAAACATCAGGTTCTGTCTATAGCAGATACTAAATCATGGCAGCTCAAAGAAACAAGCAGTCATTCTGACATGTCACATGTGATGTCATAGACAGCTGGAGGCCTGACATCCCACTGACAGCCGCCCGAGCCTTCAGTCTGTTCCAGTGCGATTAGTGAGAATAGTGAGATTAGCGTCTTCTTTTTCTACTTGTCTGAAATGGAGCTAAAAGGACTGGGGTTCGTCCCCCTCCTGTTGGCGTTTTGGTGTGCGGCCTGGCTTGCCACCAGCTACATCATGACGGTCGTCCTCGGCCATGCAGCCTCGCCACTGATGAGCATCAGGTAAGATAAACAAGCACATGATTCTTATTTCATGGGTTGGGAGTGAGGAAATATCCATAATAACATTGGTTTCTTTTCCTTCACAGTGACGTGGGAAATGTCTTTCCCGAAAGCATATTATTCAGAATTGGATTCATAGGGACGTCCATTGGCACTTTGGTACTAACCTTTCTTATTTATAAGTATATGGTTATGCATACTGAAGAGTTCAGGGGTCATCAGGTCCTGATCCAGAGGATCCTGCTGGCCATTGTGTGGGCCTCCTGTTTTTCCACAGCTGTTATGCATGTATTGTCCCCCGAAGAATATCCCAGGATACACTTTGTCAGCACGATAATTTCCATTACATGTGAAGCCTTATACTACCTTGTGCAGTCCATCCAGATGTATAAATTACCAGGAGCAAAAAAAGTCATCCACCATAGTAGATGCACCTGCTGTGGCCTGACTTTTGTCTGTGTAGTTTTCTATTTTGGATATGAAACATTAAAGGAATTATTCCATAATGATGAAGACTGGGACGAGATCCGTGAAATCCCCATCATAATCATCGAGTGGGTGATGCTTCTACTGATCCTGATAAACATCGTGACCTATTATTCCACCATGCAGAGGTTATTGTTGACCGTCTCCAGAAACAGCTGCACACTCTCTCTTAGAGTAAAAATTGATGACTTCGGGGTGTAGACCACCACGGGGGCCATCAAGTGGACTTCTGGGAGAGATACTGCACAGGACACGGAAAACATCTAAAGAAGAATAACTGGGGGACTACATATGGTGCCAGTAATCATGACACAATAATATGAGCTGGTGATATTACCTATACAAAAAAAAATAAAAAAAAATGTAAAAAAAATATTGGTGTGTGAAGTGTAATACCTAGTTAGAAAAACAGAATCAAATTCCTCATTATAACCCCCCTCTGCATTACCCTGTTTATTATTTTTCAAGCAAGCACTTTGTTCTAATTCGTCCACTCTCTGGCGTGCTCCTTGTATAAGGGGTTTGGGATACCCTTTTTGTTTAAAACGATCCTCCAGGTTCTCTAGTTGTTGTAGGTATTTTTGTGTGGAAGAACAATTCCTTCGGATTCTTTTCATTTGACCGAATGGAATGTTCTTCTTCCATTATTTAAGATGGCAACTGTTAAAGTCGAGGTATCTGTTTGCATCCACCTCCTTAAAATAGTTGGCAGTATGCGAACAGCCATCCTGAATATAGATATTTAAATCCAGGAACTCACATTTTTTGGGGGACTGATGCAGCGCTGCCTTTGGATATCTCTGGCTCTGCCATAGCGCTTTTTTTGAGGGGGCGTGTCGGCTGCCCCTTCATCTGGCGGTCAACCTGCGCTATCTGGCCAGCGAGCCAGGGCCCCGTACAGGAGATCACGGGGCCCCCCAGCGGTCGGACCCCCGCAATCTGAAACTTATCCCCTATCCTTGGGACAGGGCCGGACTGGGGATGAAATCCAGCCCTGGAAATTACTGTATACCAGCCCCACAGCATTGTGTCATTGTGCCGGCAAACAGCCACCGAGCACAGGCGTATCACTTTGCGTGGCTATACATATATATATATATCACAGAAGGAATACACCAGTACTTTGCCAAATGTTTCAATAAAGTGGTGTCAGCGACCAAGACCTGATCATAGTCCACCACAAATTCAAAAAGTAAAATGGCACAACACTCCCTTATAATCAGGGCCGGTTTTAGGCTTAGCATGGCCTTAGGCAAAATCAAAAGTGGGGCCCCAAAAGTCGTAGTAGTGCACTAACAATTTGAACAATTTTGGTCACTTCAAATACTATAAAAAAATATCTAAAAAGCTATTGAAAAGTCCCATCAAAACAAAAATGGTACCGATAAAAACTACAAATCACAGCGCAAAAAATGACCCTCACATCCCCATATATAGAAAAATAAGAGTTATAGGGATCAAAATAGTACAATTTTATATTTTTGTATAGTTCCCCCCACATTAGGTGTGCAGTATAGTTCCCCCACATTAGGTGCAGTATAGTTCCCCCACATTAGGTGCAGTATAGTTCCCCCACATTAGGTGCAGTATAGTCCCCCTCATTAGGTGCAGTATAGTTCTCCCCACATTAGGTGCAGTATAGTTCCCCCACTTCAGGTGCAGTATAGTTCTCCCCACATTAGGTACAGTATAGTTCCCCCACATTAGGTGCAGTATAGTCCCCCACATTAGGTGCAGTATAGTTCTCCCCACATTAGGTGCAGTATAGTCCCCCACATTAGGTGCAGTATAGTCCCCCACATAAGGTGCAGTATAGTTCCCCCACTTCAGGTGCTGTATACTTCGCCCACTTTAGGTGCAGTATAGTTCTCCCCACATTAGGTACAGTATAGTTCCCCCACATTAGGTGCAGTATAGTCCGCCACATTAGGTGCAGTATAGTTCTCCCCACATTAGGTGCAGTATAGTTCTCCCCACATTAGGTGCAGTATAGTTCTTCCCACATTAGGTGCAGTATAGTTCCCCCACATTAGGTGCAGTATAGTTCTCCCCAAATTAGGTGCAGTATAGCTCTCCACATTAGGTGCAGCACAGTTCCCTCCACATTAGGTGCAGTATAGCTCCCCACATTAGTTTGGCAGTATAGTTCCCCCACATTAGGTGCAGTATAATTCTCCACATTAGGTGCAGTATAGTTCCCCACATTAGGGGCAGTATAGTTCCCCACATTAGGTGCAGTAAAGTTCTCCCCACATTAGGTGCAGTATAGTTATCCCCACATTAGGTGCAGTATAGTTCCCCCACATTAGGTGCAGTATAGTTCTCCACATTAGGTGCAGTATAGCTCTCCACATTAGGTGCAGTATAGCTCTCCACATTAGGTGCAGTATAGTTCCCCCACATTAGGTGCAGTATATAGTCCCCCCCCTCATTAGGTGCAGTATAGTTCCCCCACATTAGGTGCAGTATAGTTCCCCACATTAGGTACAGTATAGTGCCCCCACATTAGGTGCAGTATAGCTCTGCACATTAGGTGCAGTATAGTTCCCCACATTAGGTGCAGTATAGTTCCCCACATTAGGTACAGTATAGTTCCCCCACATTAGGTGCAGTATAGTTCTCCCCACATTAGGTGCAGTATAGTTCTCCACATTAGGTGCAGTATAGTTCCCCCACATTAGGTGCAGTATAGTTCTCCCCACATTAGGTGCAGTATAGTTCTCCCCACATTAGGTGCAGTATAGTCCCCCACATTAGGTCCATTATAGTCCCCCACATTAGGTGCAGTATAGTTCCCCCACATTAGGTGCAGTATAGTTCCCCCACTTCAGGTGCTGTATAGTTCCCCCACATTAGGTGCAGTATAGTTCTCCCCACATTAGGTGCAGTATAGTTCTCCCCACATTAGGTGCAGTATAGTTCTCCCCACATTAGGTGCAGTATAGTTCCCCACATTAGGTGCAGTATAGTTCTCCCCACATTAGGTGCAGTATAGTTCCCCACATTAGGTGCAGTATAGTTCCCCACATTAGCTGCAGTATAGTTCCCCACATTAAGTGCAGTATAGTCCCACACATTGGTGCAGTATAGTCCCCAGGCCCGTCGCTACCGGACCGGCAAACCAAGCAATTGCTTGGGGCCCCGAGCTGGCTGGGGGCCCCCGAGCAGAGCCGGTGCTTGCCCGTCCTGTAGCGACGGGACACTTCGGGGGGCCCGCACATTTCACCAAAATTACATTTTTGAGGGGCGCGGGCCCCTTAAGAAACAAAGCAGGGCCGGCACCGGACAGGTCAGGGGATGATTGGAGTAGAGACGTCACGTGCCCCGCGCAGGCACGCACGTCTACGCCAATCACCTGACCTGTCCCTGCTTGCGTCCCCGCGGGAACCTCCAGCATCCTCCGTGCAGTGACAGGAGCAGCAGCAGACTCCCGCCTCTGCAACGATCCCCGGCAGGGTAAGTAAACTGGCGCGGGGGGCCCGGGGGATTGTATGGTTGTCAGGGGACTGCAATGGTGATGAGAGGTGTTTGTGTGTGTGTGGGGGGGGGGGGGGGGGGGGGGTGTCATGGGGGTCATGAGAGATGCAGGAGGGGTGTTATGGGGGTCATGAGAGATGCAGGGGGGGTGTTATGGGGATCATGAGAGATGCAGGGGGTGTTATGGGGGTCATGAGAGATGCAGGGGGGGTGTTATGGGGATCATGAGAGATGCAGGAGAGGTGTTATGGGGGTCATGAGAGATGCAGGGGGGGTGTTATGGGGGTCATGAGAGATGCAGGGGGGTGTTATGGGGGTCATGAGAGATGCAGGAGAGGTGTTATGGGGGTCATGAGAGATGCAGGGGGGGTGTTATGGGGATCATGAGAGATGCAGGGGGTGTTATGGGGGTCATGAGAGATGCAGGAGGGATGTTATGGGGATCATGAGAGATGCAGGAGGGGTGTTATGGGGGTCATGAGAGATGCAGGGGGGTGTTATGGGGGTCATGAGAGATGCAGGGGGGTGTTATGGGGGTCATGAGAGATGCAGGGGGGTGTTATGGGGATCATGAGAGATGCAGGAGGGGTGTTATGGGGGTCATGAGAGATGCAGGAGGGGTGTTATGGGGGTCATGAGAGATGCAGGGGGGGTGTTATGGGGGTCATGAGAGATGCAGGGGGGTGTTATGGGGGTCATGAGAGATGCAGGAGAGGTGTTATGGGGGTCATGAGAGATGCAGGGGGGGTGTTATGGGGATCATGAGAGATGCAGGGGGTGTTATGGGGGTCATGAGAGATGCAGGAGGGATGTTATGGGGATCATGAGAGATGCAGGAGGGGTGTTATGGGGGTCATGAGAGATGCAGGGGGGTGTTATGGGGATCATGAGAGATGCAGGAGGGGTGTTATGGGGGTCATGAGAGATGCAGTGGGGTGTTATGGGGGTCATGAGAGATGCAGGGGGGTGTTATGGGGGTCATGAGAGATGCAGGGGGTGTTATGGGGATCATGAGAGATGCAGGAGGGGTGTTATGGGGGTCATGAGAGATGCAGGGGGTGTTATGGGGGTCATGAGAGATGCAGGAGGGGTGTTATGGGGGTCATGAGAGATGCAGTGGAGTGTTATGGGGGTCATGAGAGATGCAGGGGGTGTTATGGGGGTCATGAGAGATGCAGGAGGGGTGTTATGGGGGTCATGAGAGATGCAGGAGAGGTGTTATGGGGGTCATGAGAGATGCAGGGGGTGTTATGGGGATCATGAGAGATGCAGGGGGTGTTATGGGGGTCATGAGAGATGCAGAAGGGTGTTATGGGGGTCATGAGAGATGCAGGAGGGGTGTTATGGGGATCATGAGAGATGCAGGGGGTGTTATGGGGGTCATGAGAGATGCAGGGGGGTGTTATGGGGTCATGAGAGATGCAGGGGGGGTGTTATGGGGATCATGAGAGATGCAGGGGGGGTGTTATGGGGTCATGAGAGATGCAGGGGGTGTTATGGGGTCATGAGAGATGCAGGGGGTGTTATGGGGGTCATGAGAGATGCAGGGGGGTGTTATGGGGGTCATGAGAGATGCAGGAGGGGTGTTATGGGGATCATGAGAGATGCAGGGGGGGTGTTATGGGGGTCATGAGAGATGCAGGGGGGGTGTTATGGGGGTCATGAGAGATGCAGGGGGGGGTGTTATGGGGGTCATGAGAGATGCAGGGGGGGGTGTTATGGGGGTCATGAGAGATGCAGGGGGGTGTTATGGGGGTCATGAGAGATGCAGGGGGGTGTTATGGGGATCGTGAGAGATGCAGGAGGGGTGTTATGGGGATCGTGAGAGATGCAGGAGGGGTGTTATGGGGGTCATGAGAGATGCAGGGGGGGTGTTATGGGGATCATGAGAGATGCAGTGGAGTGTTATGGGGGTCATGAGAGATGCAGGAGGGGTGTTATGGGGATCATGAGAGATGCAGGAGGGGTGTTATGGGGATCATGAGAGATGCAGGAGAGGTGTTATGGGGGTCATGAGAGATGCAGGAGAGGTGTTATGGGGGTCATGAGAGATGCAGGGGGGTGTTATGGGGATCATGAGAGATGCAGGGGGGTGTTATGGGGATCATGAGAGATGCAGGAGGGGTGTTATGGGGGTCATGAGAGATGCAGGAGGGGTGTTATGGGGGTCATGAGAGATGCAGGAGGGGTGTTATGGGGGTCATGAGAGATGCAGGGGGTGTTATGGGGGTCATGAGAGATGCAGGAGGGGTGTTATGGGGGTCATGAGAGATGCAGGAGAGGTGTTATGGGGGTCATGAGAGATGCAGGGGGTGTTATGGGGGTCATGAGCGATGCAGGAGGGGTGTTATGGGGTTCATGAGAGATGCAGGAGGGGTGTTATGGGGTTCATGAGAGATGCAGGGGGGTGTTATGGGGGTCATGAGAGATGCAGGGGGTGTTATGGGGGTCATGAGAGATGCAGGAGGGGTGTTTTGGGGGTCATGAGAGATGCAGGGGGTGTTATGGGGATCATGAGAGATGCAGGGGGTGTTATGGGGATCATGAGAGATGCAGTGGGGGTGTTATGGGGGTCATGAGAGATGCAGTGGGGTGTTATGGGGGTCATAAGAGATGCAGGAGGGGTGTTATGGGGGTCATGAGAGATGCAGGAGGGTGTTATGGGGATCATGAGAGATGCAGGGGGTGTTATGGGGGTCATGAGAGATGCAGGGGAGTGTTATGGGGATCATGAGAGATGCAGTGGGGTGTTATGGGGATCATGAGAGATGCAGGGGGGGTGTTATGGGGGTCATGAGAGATGCAGGGGGGTGTTATGGGGGGTCATGAGAGATGCAGGAGGTGTGTTATGGGGGTCATGAGAGATGCAGGGGGGTGTTATGGGGGTCATGAGAGATGCAGGGGGGTGTTATGGGGGTCATGAGAGGTGCCCCCCCCCTGCACCTCTCCTCATCCCCCCCCCCCCCCCGGGTTATAATAGTGATGAGGAGAGGTGGGGGGGGGAGTTATAGTAATAATGAGGAGAGGTATATGTATATATGATGTGTATGCATGTGTGGCAGTATTGTATTCAGTGGATGCAGTGTGGAGCAGCATTATATTCAGGGTACAGTGTGGCAGCATTATATTCAGGGGTACAGTGTGTGGCAGTATTATATTCAGGGGTACAGTGTGTGGAAGCATTATATTCAGGGTACAGTGTGTGGCAGTATTATTTTCAGGGTACAGTGTGTGGCAGTATTATTTTCAGGGTACAGTGTGTGGAAGCATTATATTCAGTGGATACAGTGTAGAGCAGCATTATAGTCAGGGTACAGTGTGTGGCAGCATTATATTCAGGGTACAGTGTGTGGCAGCATTATATTCAGGGTACAGTGTGTGGCAGCATTATATTCAGGGTACAGTGTGTGGCAGTATTATATTCAGGGTACAGTGTGTGGCAGCATTATATTCAGGGGTACAGTGTGTGACAGTATTATATTCAGGGGTACAGTGTGTGGAAGCATTATATTCAGGGTACAGTGTGTGGCAGCATTATATTCAGGGTACAGTGTGTGGCAGTATTATATTCAGGGTACAGTGTGTGACAGTATTATATTCAGGGGTACAGTGTGTGGAAGCATTATATTCAGGGGTACAGTGTGTGGAAGCATTATATTCAGGGTACAGTGTGTGGCAGTGTTATAGTCAGGGTACAGTGTGTGGCAGCATTATAGTCAGGGTACAGTGTGTGGCAGCATAATATTCAGGGTACAGTGTGTGGCAGTATAATATTCAAGGTACAGTGTGAGGCAGCATTATATTCAGGGTACAGTGTGTGGCAGCATTATATTCAGGGTACAGTGTGTGGCAGTATTATATTCAGGGGGTACAATGTGTGGCAGGATTATATTCAGGGTACAGTGTGGGGCAGTATTATATTCAGGGGTACAGTGTGTGGAAGCATTATATTCAGGGTACAGTGTGGCAGTATTATATTCAGGGTACAGTGTGTGGCAGAATTATAGTCAGGGTACAGTGTGTGGCAGCATTATAGTCAGGGTAGAGTGTGTGGCAGCATTATAGTCAGGGTACAGTGTGTGGCTGTATTATATTCAAGGTACAGTGTGAGACAGCATTATATTCAGGGTACAGTGTGTGGCAGTATTATATTCAAGGTACAGTGTGAGGCAGCATTATCTTCAGGGTACAGTGTGGGGCAGTATATTATTTAGAGTACACTTTCTGGCAAGGTTATAATGATTACTGTCTTCATGCAGAGGATGAGGATCTGCTGACAGTGAGGAGCCAATGATGCCTGGATGTCAGACTCTGCAGAGAAGATGGAGCTGGAGGAAGACCTGGTCTCTGGACAGTGTGAGGCAGCATTATATTCAGGGTACAGTGTGTGGCAGCATTATATTCAGGGTACAGTGTGTGGCAGTATTATATTCAGGGGGTACAATGTGTGGCAGGATTATATTCAGGGTACAGTGTGGGGCAGTATTATATTCAGGGGTACAGTGTGTGGAAGCATTATATTCAGGGTACAGTGTGGCAGTATTATATTCAGGGTACAGTGTGTGGCAGGATTATATTCAGGGTACAGTGTGGGGCAGTATTATATTCAGGGGTACAGTGTGTGGAAGCATTATATTCAGGGTACAGTGTGTGGCAGTGTTATAGTCAGGGTACAGTGTGTGGCAGCATTATAGTCAGGGTACAGTGTGTGGCAGCATAATATTCAGGGTACAGTGTGTGGCAGTATAATATTCAAGGTACAGTGTGAGGCAGCATTATATTCAGGGTACAGTGTGTGGCAGCATTATATTCAGGGTACAGTGTGTGGCAGTATTATATTCAGGGGGTACAATGTGTGGCAGGATTATATTCAGGGTACAGTGTGGGGCAGTATTATATTCAGGGGTACAGTGTGTGGAAGCATTATATTCAGGGTACAGTGTGGCAGTATTATATTCAGGGTACAGTGTGTGGCAGAATTATAGTCAGGGTACAGTGTGTGGCAGCATTATAGTCAGGGTACAGTGTGTGGCAGCATTATATTCAGGGTACAGTGTGTGGCAGTATTATATTCAAGGTACAGTGTGAGGCAGCATTATATTCAGGGTACAGTGTGTGGCAGTATTATATTCAAGGTACAGTGTGAGGCAGCATTATCTTCAGGGTACAGTGTGGGGCAGTATATTATTTAGAGTACACTTTCTGGCAAGGTTATAATGATTACTGTCTTCATGCAGAGGATGAGGATCTGCTGACAGTGAGGAGCCAATGATGCCTGGATGTCAGACTCTGCAGAGAAGATGGAGCTGGAGGAAGACCTGGTCTCTGGACCAGATGAAGAAGAAAAGATAACAGAGAAGATATCACTCAAGTCAGAAGACGTCACTCAGGTCACTATCATTGTGTATTCTCCTGACTGTCCCATCAGAGCTGTAGTCACTTGTAAGTTCTGCAGTGATGATGGGTAAAACTGTGTCCAATCTGTGGCTCTTCAGCTGTTACAAAACTACAACTCCCATTGCCAGAGGCTCTCCAGAATGATGGGAGTTTTAGCTTTCCAACAGCTGGAGAACCATTTTAACCGAGGTGATCGGTGGGGGTCTCAGCAGTCAAACCCCCACCAAAAAAATGGCCCGGGGGGGGGGGGGGGGGGGGTCTGGACAGCGGGTATGGGTAGGGAACACTGCTGCACCTAATGTGGGGGAAACACTGCCTACCTAATGTGGGGGGAAGACTGCCTACCTAATGTGGGGGATCTCTGCTGCACCTAATGTAGGGGGAACACTGCTGCACCTAATGTGCATCGTATTGACGTTCGCTCACGTTGCGCTCCCAGAATTCAAGGGTCGGCGTTACTATGGAGGGGGGGGCCTCCATGTCCATTTTGCTTGGGGCCCCCAAATTCCTTCAAACGGCCCTGATAGTTCCCCACATTAGGTGCAGTATAGTTCCCCACATTAGGTGCAGTATAGTTCCCCACATTAGGTGCAGTATAGTCCCACACATTGGTGCAGTATAGTCCCCCACATTAGGAGCAGTATAGCTCTCCACATTAGGTGCAGTATAGTTCTCCACATTAGGTGCAGTATAGTTCTCCACATTAGGTGCAGTATAGTTCCCCCACATTAGGTTGGCAGTATAGTTCCCCCACATTAGGTTGGCAGTATAGTTCCCCCACATTAGGTTGGCAGTATAGTTCCCCCACATTAGGTTGTCAGTATAGTTCCCCACATTAGGTGCAGTATACAGTATTTCCCCCACATGAGGTGCAGTATAATTCCCCACATTAGGTGCAGTATACAGTAGTTCCCCCACATTAGGTGCAGTATACAGTAGTTCCCCCACATTAGTTGCAGTATACAGTAGTTCCCCCGCATTAGGTGCAGTATAATTCCCCCCATTAGGCGCAGTATACAGTAGTTCCCCACATTAGGTGCAGTATACAGTAGTTCTCCCACATTAGGTGCAGTATACAGTAGTTCCCCCACATTAGGTGCAGTGTAGTTCCCCCACATAAGGTGCAGTATAGTTCCCCACATAAGGTGCAGTATAGTTCCCCACATTAGGTGCAGTATAGTTCCCCACATTAGGTGCAGTATAGTTCCCCCACATTAGGTGCAGTGTAGTTCCCCCACATTAGGTGCAGTGTAGTTCCCCCACATTAGGTGCAGTGTAGTTCCCCCACATTAGGTGCAGTGTAGTTCCCCCACATTAGGTGCAGTATAGCTCTCCACATTAGGTGCAGTATAGTTCTCCACATTAGGTGCAGTATAGTTCTCCACATTAGGTGCACTATAGTTCCCCCACATTAGGTTGGCAGTATAGTTCCCCCACATTAGGTTGGCAGTAAAGTTCCCCACATTAGGTGCAAAATAGTTCCCCACATTAGGTGCAGTATAATTCCCCACATTAGGTGCAGTATAATTCCCCACATTAGGTGCAGTATAATTCCCCACATTAGGTGCAGTATACAGTAGTTCCCCCACATTAGGTGCAGTATACAGTAGTTCCCCCACATTAGGTGCAGTATGCAGTAGTTCCCCCGCATTAGGTGCAGTATAATTCCCCCCATTAGGTGCAGTATACAGTAGTTCCCCACATTAGGTGCAGTATACAGTAGTTCCCCCACATTAGGTGCAGTATACAGTAGTTCCCCCACATTAGGTGCAGTATAATTCCCCACATTAGGTGCAGTATACAGTAGTTCCCCCACATTAGGTGCAGTATACAGTAGTTCCCCCACATTAGGTGCAGTATACAGTAGTTCCCCCACATTAGGTGCAGTATAATTCCCCACATTAGGTGCAGTATACAGTAGTTCCCCCACATTAGGTGCAGTATACAGTAGTTCCCCCACATTAGGTGCAGTATGCAGTAGTTCCCCCGCATTAGGTGCAGTATAATTCCCCCCATTAGGTGCAGTATACAGTAGTTCACCACATTAGGTGCAGTATACAGTAGTTCCCCCACATTAGGTGCAGTATACAGTAGTTCCCCCACATTAGGTGCAGTATAGTTCCCCACATTAGGTACAGTATAGTTCCCCCACATTAGGTGCAGTATAGTTCCCCCACATTAGGTGCAGTATAGTTCCCCCACATTAGGTGCAGTGTAGTTCCCCCACATTAGGTGCAGTGTAGTTCCCCCACATTAGGTGCAGTGTAGTTCCCCCACATTAGGTGCAGTGTAGTTCCCCCACATTAGGTGCAGTGTAGTTCCCCCACATTAGGTGCAGTGTAGTTCCCCCACATTAGGTGCAGTGTAGTTCCCCCACATTAGGTGCAGTGTAGTTCCCCCACATTAGGTGCAGTGTAGTTCCCCCACATTAGGTGCAGTGTAGTTCCCCCACATTAGGTGCAGTGTAGTTCCCCCACATTAGGTGCAGTGTAGTTCCCCCACATTAGGTGCAGTGTAGTTCCCCCACATTAGGTGCAGTGTAGTTCCCCCACATTAGGTGCAGTGTAGTTCCCCCACATTAGGTGCAGTGTAGTTCCCCCACATTAGGTGCAGTGTAGTTCCCCCACATTAGGTGCAGTGTAGTTCCCCCACATTAGGTGCAGTATAGTTCCCCCACATTAGGTGCAGTATAGTTCCCCCACATTAGGTGCAGTATAGTTCCCCCACATTAGGTGCAGTATAGTTCCCCCACATTAGGTGCAGTATGATTCCCCACATTAGGTGCAGTATAGTTCCCCCACATTAGGTTGGCAGTATAGTTCCCCCACATTAGGTTGGCAGTATAGTTCCCCACATTAGGTGCAGTATAGTTCCCCACATTAGGTGCAGTATAGTCTCCCACATTAGGTGCAGTATACAGTAGTCCCTCCACATTAGGTGCAGTATACAGTAGTCCCTCCACATTAGGTGCAGTATACAGTAGTCCCTCCACATTAGGTGCAGTATACAGTAGTTTCCCACATTAGGTGCAGTATACAATAGTCCCCCCACATTAGGTGGAGTATACAGTAGTTCCCCACATTAGGTGCAGTATACAGTAGTCCCCCCACATTAGGTGCAGTATACAGTAGTCCCCCCACATTAGGTGCAGTATACAGTAGTCCCCCCACATTAGGTGCAGTATACAGTAGTTCCCCACATTAGGTGAAGTACAGTAGTTTCCCCACATTAGGTGCAGTATACAGTAGTTGCCCCACATTAGGTGCAGTATACAGTAGTCCTCCCACATTAGGTGCAGTATACAGTAGTTCCCCACATTAGGTGCAGTATACAGTAGTTCCCCCACATTAGGTGCAGTATAGTTCCCCCACATTAGGTGCAGTATAGTTCCCTCACATTAGGTGCAGTATAATTCCCCACATTAGGTGCAGTATAGTTCCCCCACATTAGGTGCAGTATAATTCCCCACATTAGGTTCAGTATAGTTCCCCCACATTAGGTGCACTATAATTCCACCACATTTGGTGCAGTATAGTTCCCCACATTAAGTGACTGCACTTAATGTGGGGGAACTATACTGCACCAAATGTGGTGGAATTATAGTGCAACTAATGTTCCCCTACAGACATACAGCCTTCAGCCATATACAATGTATGGCTGGAGGCTGTATGCCTGTTTACTGCCCCACTTGAGTATTCCGACCACCGCTCCTGGATCACGATCTACTGCTATGGTCTATGGGCCATCCCGGTCACGATCTACTGCTATGGCCTATGGGCCATCCCGGGAGCAGCGGTCGGAACACTGAAGATGACCGCAGGTCACTTACCATACCCGCACGTCCTCCTCACAGCTGCGCTCTGCTGTACTGTTGCTATGGGCGCACGCACGTGACGTCAGTGCCGTCACTGCGTGCGCTTCCTTGTGGCCTGAAAAGATTTTTCGGGACACAGGGATGTCCCGAATGTGACGGGGCCCCCCTGCGGGCACGGGGCCCGGAGCTGATCACTGTTTTAAAGTGGCCACGGCCAGACTGCTAATCTTTAACAAGAAGCCAACGCTGCGGCCACTTTAAAACAGTTGCCCCCCCCCCCCTACTGAGCAGACGGCAGGACCCCTGGGGGATGGGGGCCCTAGGCAATTGCCTGGTTTGCCCCGCCATAACACCGGCCCTGCTTATAATGAAAAATGGCAGCAATGTTTTAAAAAGGCTATATGTGAAAATCCGGTATATTGATAGCAATATTACCAATAATGCCAGTATACAAGGAGGAAAATTATCACCATACATATTACCGTCATACTGTTACTGACCAAATCCTGTATGTTGAGAGTAATATTACCAATAATACCAGTATACAAGGAGGAATATTATCCCCATACATATTACCGTCATACTGTTACTGACCAAATCCTGTGAACTGACATTGAAATTATCAATATCAGTATACAAGGGACAAGTAATATCGCCACATCATGACCAGTATCACCGCAGAATGACTAATATCCCCACACTGCTACTGAAAAAAATCCACTAGGCAAAGACCAAGGTTAACTCCATACAGTAATCATATACAGAGAGATACCAACACTACAAAGGTGCCCCCCTTCCCTCTCCCCTTCTTAGCTAAGTAAATGTTCAGCCTTAATATATTAGGTAGGTAGGCAGGCTTCTTCCCACTTCTACCTCCATTCCACATTAGGCTGTATTCACCCCACGATTGTTACATACGGGACCGGATCCGATAGGGATATGTGAAAACCAGGCACTCCCGTATCTCAGCCGGACCCGGCCCCCATCTCATCTCATTTGAATGAGCCGACCGGAGTCAAATAGTGACTCCGGTCGGCTTATTTTTGCCCCATATCCGGTTTTGTGACCAGACTTAAAACCGTGGTATACTACAGTTTTAAGTACGGTCACAAATCTGGATACGGGGCAAAACTGAGCTGACTGGAGACATTATCTGACTCCGGTCGGCTCCTTCAAACGAGATGTGGTCCGGGTCCGGCTGAGATACGGGAGCGCCTGGTTTTCACATCTCCCAGCCAGATCCGGTTTGTAACAATTGTGGTGTGAATGCAGCCTTAGCTAGATATATCTCTCTCCACCCAGGGCAGAACTGGGGCTAAAAACCAACCCTGAAAAAATGATCATACCAGCCCCACAGCATTGTGTCATTGTGGCAGCCGCCGGCAGCAGGGAAGGGACAGGGAAGCCTGACATTTGATTTGCCAGGCCTCCATAAGAAAGCTATGTTGTGGCAGAAATGTGGTATTAACGCTTGGGGAAGACAGTATAAAAAAACCCTCTCTTCCTTGCTCTTGCGCTACCGCCAGAATCACGAAATTCAGTTCCCAGTGTCCAGCGCTTCTGGGTTAGGTGACGTTACACAGCTGCTCATTCAGTTATGGGCCGAAGCAATGTCCAGCCTCAGCCTCTGATTGGATGGCTAGTTATATGACGTCACCTGACCCGGAAGTGCCAGATACCAGGAACACAATTCCAGTAGTAGTGCAGAAGCCAGGAATGTAACTGTATAGGGACTAGGGCTACAAACTGTGGACTGCTAGTTGTTCCAAAAATGGTCTGGGCATGCTGGGAGTTGTAGTTTTGCTGGGAGTTTTAGTTAAGCAACAGCTGGAGGTCCACAGTTTGGAGACCATTGGCATAGGGAGAGATGCGTCACCCGCCCCGCTGGGACCAGCCCCAGGGACTCATTTCCGGGGTTTCAGCAGGATTTTCAATCTAAGATGACTCTGAATGACCGAGTGTCTCAGTGTTTTTCCTGGTGTCCTGGGATCGTGATGTCTGCACCAGTTTTATGCTGCCCGATGTTTAGGCAGAATAACTGATAAAACATTCCCCTTAACTGTACTTATATATAAAACAATATTTATTATTTTTCATTAACTAACAACTTAAATTGCAATAAAAGAAAACCAAAGTGCCCTCTCTTACAAAGTAGTAACAGCAGGTCTTCTCAGTGGCGTCTCTAGGGGGGGGGGGGGCAGAGGGGGCCACGGCCCCCCCTATATCATGATTGGCCCCCCCTTGTGCCCCCCCTAGCAGCAGTAGGTCACTAGCAGCTCTCATGGCTATCAGGGGGGTACAGCTAGTTCACCAGTAAGGGGCCCGAGCCCCCGCCCCCCCCGGAGCCATCTTTTTTATATAAACCTTCAGCCTGCAGCCCTGTCACCACGCAGGGGCCGCGCTATGCAGACTGGGAAGAGCAGACAGGAAGCTCCTCCCCCTCTCCCCTGTATACTGGACCTTGTGGAGCAGGCCCGCTGTGTGTATACAGGCCCGGACACCACCAGTATGAAGACTTACCTGCCCACTGCTCATGCTGCCCTTTTAAAGTAAGTAACTTGCTTGGGGGAGAGGGAGAAAGTTGTAGTTCGGGAGACAGTGGGAGGTAGTTCAGTGTTTCCCAACCAGGGGGCCTCCAGCTGTTGCAAAACTACAACTCCCAGCATTCCTTTGGCTTTATGAGCATACTGGGAGTTGTAGTTTTGCAACAGCTGGAGGCCCTCAGGTTGGGAAACACTGATCTATTTATCTATCTATCAATCTCCTATCTATTATCTATCTATATATCCATCTATCTCATATCTATCTATCTCATATCTATCTATCTCATATCTATCTATCTATCTATCTATTTCCTATCTCCTATCTATCAATCATCTATCTATCTATCTCATATCCATCCATCCATCCATGCATCTATCTGTCTATCTATCTTTCTCATGTCTATCTATCGATCTATCTTTCTCATATCTATCTATCTATCTCATATCTATCTATCTAACTCAGATAGATGAGAGATAGATAGATCAGAAATAGATAGATCAAAGATAGATAGATATGAGAGATAGATAGGTAGATAGATAGATATGAGATAGATAGATAGATAGATGATATATAGATAGAGAGATGATATATAGAAAAGATTTGCAACAGTTGCATATAAATGAGCCTGCAAGGGCCCAAATTCCCGGTAAAAATGTATCAAAGAATCAACTCGAAATACCTAATTCTCGATGTTGAGAGGGGGAAAAACCTTATAAAACATAGCTTTTAATATAATACTCTAAAATGCACCACACCTTGTGATAAAGAATAAGTGCCCAAATAGTAAAGCAACACAGATAGCAGTTACCACACGTAATGTGGGTTTACGATAAAGGAGAAGCATAACTATTGCCAAAGACCACCCAACGCGTTTCTGCCACTACGTGGCTTCCTCAGGGGAAATGTATACAGTATGCAATAGATAGTAATACTGCTATATGTTGGAATCTACATTGATAAGATCCTTAGAGAATTTGTACAGGCCCTCCCATCATATACGAGAGACACTACAGACCTTCTTCAGAAATTAGAAGGGATAACAGTTGAAACTGATACCCTATTAACGAGTATTGACGTTGAGGCATTGTACTCATTCATACCGCATGAGATAGGATTAAGAGCGGTAGCCTACTTTTTGGCATTTAGAGGTAATCAGTTTAGAGCACATAACGACCTGATTCTCGAATTGTTGCATTTTGTACTTACACATAATAATTTTTTGTTTAATGGCAATTTTTTCCACCAGCTCAGAGGGACCGCTATGGGGAGCCCTTGTGCCCCCAGCTATGCGAATCTCACTCTGGGCTGGTGGGAGGCCACCCAAGTTTTTGTTGAGTCTCGGGAACAATTCAGTGAGCGAGCCCTTTTATGGGCTCGCTTCATTGATGATATATTCATACTGTGGCAGGGGACTATGGAACAGTTTGAGGAGTTTTTAAAATCTCTCAATATCAACACTATAGGCTTACTCTTTAAATATGAGTGTAATTCATCGTTTTTACCGTTTCTTGACATTTTGATTAAAAAAAAACAGTGACGGGAGTCTTCGGACGACTGTATACAGAAAATCGACTGCTACAAATTCACTCCTGAGGTGGGAGAGCTGCCACCCGGGACCCCTAAAAAGGGGTATCCCGAGGGGGCAGTATCTCCGCCTCAGGAGGAACTGTTCAGAAAGGGGAGACTTTGTTCGGGAGGCACAGGACCTGAGGAGGCGATTTATAAATAGAGGCTACCCACAGTATGCCTTACGATCAGCTTATCAATATGCTTTAAAAACTCCCAGAGATTCACTTTTTATACCAAAGAATCGTGACACTATGACACCCACTATGCGAATAATAGCAACATTTGATAATGGAGCATCACAAATGCGCGAGATCTTGAAAAAATATTGGGGGATTCTTCAGATGGACCCGGACTTGAGAGATGTTATCCCAGAATCCCCCCAAATCACCTTTAGAAGGGGTCGAAATATAGGAGATATGGTGACTCACAGCCATCTCACTCCTGTGGCATCGGGTCATGTGACTTGGCTTGATAGAATCCCCAAACCCATAGGAAATTATCCGTGTGGACATTGTAAAGCCTGCCCTTATATATGTAAAACTAAAAATTTTAGATGTGAAGCCACAAGAAAACAATACATCATTAGAGACTTCATAAATTGCAGTACCAAAGGCATTATTTACATGGCAGTATGTCCCTGTTCTAAAAAATACATAGGCAAGACCTTCCGTGAATTCAAGAAACGCATTCTTGAGCATATGGGGGATGTTAGACATGATCGTGATACTTCTCTGGCCCGTCACATGAACCAATGCCACAGGGATTGTCAATATAACATCCAATTTTTGGGACTTGAAAAAGTAAAACCACCTATAAGAGGAGGAAATTTTGATCAGATGTTGTTACGCAAAGAATGTAGATGGATTTATGAATTAGGAACTATGGCCCCAGAAGGCCTGAACGACCAACTCAGTTATGCATGCTTCCTATGAATACTGCTCTCTCACCCCCCTCCCCCTCTATTGGTGAATTTGGCTAGGTAGTTAGAGGAGGCCTTAGTGAGCCTCTTGAGTTAGCATCACCAAAATTGAATTATCTAGGGATATTGACTAGGCCAAGTAGGAGGTACGAGAGCGGGACCGCCCTTCTAAGGGCGACAATTCTGCCTAGGGTTAGGGGCTACAGCTAGAACAGGGTCAGTTCAGGTTCCTTAGGGCCACATTAACCACCCCAACACTATTTATTAGGGCATCCCCCCTAGAAATAGGGGGTGGGAGAGCCGTCTGTTTAAGGAAACCATTGGTTTCTTTAGATAACCTGGTCTATTCAGATTAACATAGTGCAAATGGTCGTCCTCCTTGGGTCCTGACCCTCTGATAGCATATCCCCTCCTACCTGAGCATTTCCTTCATATATTCATACACTATATATATGATGCATTATATTATATATATGGTTGCATATATGTGAGGTGTGGGGAAAACATTTATCCTTAATGAGAACGAGTGGTGGTAGCGTAACTTACCTTTAGGGACCTAGTATCTGTCTCACTAAGTAATGGGTACCTCATGCCGCACCCCCGTCTTTGGGGATTTTTGTTGTTTCCCCCCCCCCCCCCTCCTCATAAACCTTATTATCATATGCAAAATAATCATTACCTATTTATTGCTCTACTTACAGTATCATATCTATATCCTCTGTTGTGCATTCTAACATTTAGTCAGGTTCTTTTAAGTATATCTTCATTTATAAACAAGCGAATTGCCCCTTAAATATACACTGCTTCCGTGACTACGGACGCCGCTGTCAGATTCAGCAACGCCCTCTGTAGTCGTCAGAGAGGGCGTTGCGTAATGACCTGGCGCCGGCCGGAAACAGGATATGACGACAGACGCCGGCATGGTCTCAGTGAGCGCTAAGCAGCCGTCAGAGACAGACGGCTCCCCGCCAACGCGGGTTTAGTGCGCTCATCTGAGAACCACTAACCGGACGTGTGGCTACAGGAGTGTGAGTATGATAGCTGGTGCGATGCGCACTGTTTGTATTGCAGGTACTAGCATCTCCCATATTGATTGGGACCTTGTATCTTCATTATAGGTATCCGGGCAAACACTTGGAAACTGTGAATATGTGTCTTTTCTCTAGGTATTTATATTGATACTATGAATGGCCAGTAACTATGGAATACGGATGGCACATTGAAATCTTTTTCTATGTTTATGCTTTACTTACAGGTTGCCCTGAAGGATGACTGACCTCCTGTTATGATAAGCCACACTATGGCAATAGGGATTTACACTATATATCGGGTGTTTCCCTATTGGATGAGCTAAAATAATTAAGGGATATACACTGTGTATCGGGTGTTTCCCTATGAATCAAACTATTTCGTTTTATACTCTATTGATATTCTGTCATATAGCAGTATTACTATCTATTGCATACTGTATACATTTCCCCTGAGGAAGCCACGTAGTGGCAGAAACGCGTTGGGTGGTCTTTGGCAATAGTTATGCTTCTCCTTTATCGTAAATCCACATTATGTGTGGTAACTGCTATCTGTGTTGCTTTACTATTTGGGCACTTATTCTTTATCACAAGGTGTGGTGCATTTTAGAGTATTATATTAAAAGCTATGTTTTATAAGGTTTTTCCCCCTCTCAACATCGAGAATTAGGTATTTCGAGTTGATTCTTTGATAGAGATGATATATAGAAAGATACATAAATAAATGGATAGATAGATGATAGATAGATAGATAGACAGATAGATAGATAGATGATAGATACATAGATATGATATAGATAGATATGATATAGACAGATAGATGATAGATTAGATAGATAGATAGATAGATAGGAGATAGATGGATATGATATAGATAGATCAGTTTCCCAACCAGGGGGCCTCCAGCTGTTGCAAAACTACAACTCCCAGCATTCCTTTGGCTTTATGAGCATACTGGGAGTTGTAGTTTTGCAACAGCTGGAGGCCCTCAGGTTGGGAAACACTGATCTATTTATCTATCTATCTATCTATCTATCTATCTATTTTCTATCTATCTATCTCATATCCATCCATCCATCCATGCATCTATCTATCTATCTATCTATCTATCTATCTCATATCTATCTATCTATCTATCTCATATCTATCTATCTATCTCATATCTATCTATCTATCTTTCTCATATCTATCTATCTCATATCTATCTATCTATCTCATATCTATCTATCTATCTCATATCTATCTATCTATCTATCTCATATCTATCTATCTATCTATCTTTCTCATATCTATCTATCTAACTCAGATAGATGAGAAATAGATAGATCAAAGATAGATAGATATGAGAGATAGGTAGATAGAAGATATATAGATAGATAGATAGATATGAGATAGATAGATGATATATAGATAGAGAGATGATATATAGAAAGATACATACCGTATTTATCGGGGTATACCACGCACCGGCCTATAACACGCACCCTCATTTTACCAAGGATATTTGGGTAAAAAAAGTTTTTTACCCAAATATCCATGATAAAATGAGGGTGCGTGTGTGCGCGTGTATACCCCAATATACCCCCAGGAAAGGCAGGGGGAGAGAGGCCGTCGCTGCCCGCTTCTCTCCCCCTGCCTTTCCTGGGGTCTAGAGCGCTGCTGTCGGCCCTTTTCACCCCCTGGTTATCGGCGCCGACAGCCAGGAGGAGAGAAGGGGCAGCGGCACCCATTGCCGGCGCCGCTGCCCCGTTGCCTCCCCCCATCCCCGGTGGCATAATTACCTGAGTCGGGTCCGCGCTGCTCCAGGACTCCGTCGTTGCTATGCGCTGAACGGCGCGGCGCATGACGTCAGAGGGCCGCGCCGTGCATAGCAATGACGCTGGGGACCAGCGTCGTTTCTATGCGCGGCGCTCTGACGTTATGCGCCGCGCCGTTCAGCGCATAGCAACGACGGAGTCCTGGAGCAGCGGAGCAGCGCGGACCCGACTCAGGCCTGGAACAGCGCGGACCCGACTCAGGTAATTATGCCACCGGGGATGGGGGGAGGCAACGGGGCAGCGGCGCCGGCAATGGGTGCCGCTGCCCCTTCTCTCCTCCTGGCTGTCGGCGCCGCTTCTCTCCCCCTGGCTATCGGCGCCGGCACCGATAGTCAGGGGGACAAAACGGGCAGCGGCGCCGATAACCAGGGGGTGAAAAGGGCCGACAGCAGCGCTCTAGACCCCAGGAAAGGCAGGGGGAGAGAAGCGGGCAGCGACGGCCTCTCTCCCCCTGCCTTTCCTGGGGGGGTATCGGCGTATAACACGCACACAGACTTTAGGCTAAAAATTTTAGCCTAAAAAGTGCGTGTTATACGCCGATAAATACGGTAAATAGATGGATAGATAGATGATAGATAGACAGATCGATAGATAGATGATAGATACATAGATATGATATAGATAGATGATAGATATGATATAGATAGATGATAGATTAGATAGATAGATAGATAGATAGATAGATAGATAGATAGGAGATAGATGGATATGATATAGATAGATCAGTTTCCCAACCAGGGGGCCTCCAGCTGTTGCAAAACTAAAACTCCCAGCATTCCTTTGGCTTTATGAGCATACTGGGAGTTGTAGTTTTGCAACAGCTGGAGGCCCCCCTAGTTGGGAAACACTGATCTATCTATCAATCATCTATCTATATATCCATCTATCTCATATCTATCTATCTATCTCATATCTATCTATCTATCTCATATCTATCTATCTCTCATATCTATCTATCTCATATCTATCTATCTCATACCTATCTATTTATATATATATCTATCTTTCTATTTATCTATCTATCTCATATCTATCTCAGATAGATATGAGAGATAGATAGATAGATGATATATAGATAAATAGATACATAAATATATGGATATATAGATAGATATGAGAGAGATAGATGATAGATAGATATGATATAGATAGATAGATATGATATAGATAGATTGAAATGATATAGATAGGATATAGAAAGATAGATAGATAGATAAAGAACAATATGATTCAGCACGCCACAAGTTTGCAGAAAATGGTGGTTTATTCCATCATGTGCATAGACTATGCTGCATCATATTGTTCTTTGTCTGGATTAAGGAACCAGTGGACCCAGGTTCCAAGTATGCGGGCACCCCGAATTCTATCTAATCTCTGGATTTTGGTTGTGCCGTTTTTCTTTGTTTTAGATAGATAGATACTATCTCTTTCTATCTATCTATCATCTATTTATCTATCTTTCTATCTATCTCATATCTATCTATATATCCATCTATTTATGTATCTATCTATCTATATATCATCTATCTATCTATCTCTCATATCTATCTATCTTTCATCTATCTATCTATCATCTATCTGAGATAGATATGAGATAGATAGATAGATAGATAGATAGATAAATAGAAAGATAGATAGATACATAAATAGATAGATGGATAGATAGATAGATGATTGATAGATAGATCAGTGTTTCCCAACCAGGGGGCCTCCAGCTGTTGCAAAACTACAACTCCCAGTATGCTCATAAAGCCAAAGACATGCTGGGAGTTGTCATTTTGGAATAGCTAGAGGCCCCCTGATTGGGATACACTTATCTATCTATCTATCTATCTCATATCTATCTATTAATCTATATTATCTAAGTGTTTTATTCCCCCATGTATGTGTGACGTTTCGATAGCATCCCACCATCTTTATCATACGTACAGTTGTACATTCTGTAGTCTGTGTGACATCACTGTGCTTCATAATAAACTGTGACATCACTGTGCTTCATAATAAACGGTGACATCACTGTGCTTCATAATAAACTGTGACATCACTGTGCTTCATAATAAACGGTGACATCACTGTGCTTCATAATAAACGGTGACATCACTGTGCTTCATAATAAACTGTGACATCACTGTGCTTCATAATAAACTGTGACATCACTGTGCTTCGTAATAAACTGTGACATCACTGTGCTTCATAATAAACTGTGACATCACTGTGCTTCATAATAAACTGTGACATCACTGTGCTTCATAATAAACTGTGACATCACTGTGCTTCATAATAAACTGTGACATCACTGTGCTTCATAATAAACTGTGACATCACTGTGCTTCATAATAAACTGTGACATCACTGTGCTTCATAATAAACTGTGACATCACTGCGCTTCATAATAAACTGTGACATCACTGTGCTTCATAATAAACTGTGACATCACTGTGCTTCATAATAAACTGTGACATCACTGTGCGTCATAATAAACTGTGACATCACTGTGCTTCATAATAAACTGTGACATCACTGTGCTTCATAATAAACTGTGACATCACTGTGCTTCATAATAAACTGTGACATCACTGCTACATAATAAACTGACATCACTGTGCTTCATAATAAACTGACATCACTGTGCTTCATAATAAACTGTGACATCACTGTGCTTCATAATAAACTGTGACATCACTGTGCTTCATAATAAACTGTGACATCACTGTGCTTCATAATAAACTGTGACATCACTGCTACATAATAAACTGACATCACTGTGCTTCATAATAAACTGACATCACTGTGCTTCATAATAAACTGTGACATCACTGTGCTTCATAATAAACTGTGACATCACTGTGCTTCATAATAAACTGTGACATCACTGCGCTTCATAATAAACTGTGACATCACTGCGCTTCATAATAAACTGTGACATCACTGCGCTTCATAATAAACTGTGACATCACTGCGCTTCATAATAAACTGTGACATCACTGTGCTTCATAATAAACTGTGACATCACTGTGCTTCATAATAAACTGTGACATCACTGTGCTTCATAATAAACTGTGACATCACTGTGCTTCATAATAAACTGTGACATCACTGCGCTTCATAATAAACTGTGACATCACTGCGCTTCATAATAAACTGTGACATCACTGCGCTTCATAATAAACTGTGACATCACTGTGCTTCATAATAAACTGTGACATCACTGTGCGTCATAATAAACTGTGACATCACTGTGCTTCATAATAAACTGTGACATCACTGTGCTTCATAATAAACTGTGACATCACTGTGCTTCATAATAAACTGACATCACTGTGCTTCATAATAAACTGTGACATCACTGCTACATAATAAACTGACATCACTGTGCTTCATAATAAACTGACATCACTGTGCTTCATAATAAACTGTGACATCACTGTGCTTCATAATAAACTGTGACATCACTGTGCTTCATAATAAACTGTGACATCACTGCGCTTCATAATAAACTGTGACATCACTGCGCTTCATAATAAACTGTGACATCACTGCGCTTCATAATAAACTGTGACATCACTGCGCTTCATAATAAACTGTGACATCACTGTGCTTCATAATAAACTGTGACATCACTGTGCTTCATAATAAACTGTGACATCACTGTGCTTCATAATAAACTGTGACATCACTGTGCTTCATAATAAACTGTGACATCACTGCTTCATAATAAACTGTGACATCACTGTGCTTCATAATATACTGTGACATCACTGTGCTTCATAATAAACTGTGACATCACTGCGCTTCATAATAAACTGTGACATCACTGCGCTTCATAATAAACTGTGACGTCACTGCGCTTCATAATAAATTGTGACATCACTGCGCTTCATAATAAACTGTGACATCACTGCGCTTCATAATAAACTGACATCACTGCGCTTCATAATAAACTGACATCACTGCGCTACATAATAAACTGTGACATCACTGCGCTTCATAATAAACGGTGACATCACTGCGCTTCATAATAAACTGTGACATCACTGCGCTTCATAATAAACGGTGACATCACTGCGCTACATAATAAACTGTGACATCACTGCGCTTCATAATAAACTGACATCACTGCGCTTCATAATAAACTGACATCACTGCGCTTCATAATAAACTGACATCACTGCGCTTCATAATAAACTGTGACATCACTGCGCTTCATAATAAACGGTGACATCACTGCGCTTCATAATAAACTGACATCACTGCGCTTCATAATAAACTGTGACATCACTGTGCTACATAATAAACTGTGACATCACTGTGCTTCCTAATAAACTGACATCACTGTGCTTCATAATAAACTGTGACATCACTGTGCTTCATAATAAACTGTGACATCACTGTGCTTCATAATAAACTGTGACATCACTGCGCTTCATAACAAACTGTGACATCACTGCGCTTCATAACAAACTGTGACATCACTGTGCTTCACAACAAACTGTGACATCACTGCTTCATAATAAACTGTGACATCACTGTGCTTCATAATAAACTGACATCACTGTGCTTCATAATAAACTGACATCACTGTGCTTCATAATAAACTGACATCACTGTGCTTCATAATAAACGGTGACATCACTGTGCTTCATAATAAACTGTGACATCACTGCGCTTCATAATAAACTGACATGACTGTGCTTCCTAATAAACTGACATCACTGTGCTTCATAATAAACTGTGACATCACTGTGCTTCCTAATAAACTGACATCACTGTGCTTCATAATAAACTGTGACATCACTGTGCTTCCTAATAAACTGACATCACTGTGCTTCATAATAAACTGTGACATCACTGCGCTTCATAATAAACTGACATGACTGTGCTTCCTAATAAACTGACATCACTGTGCTTCATAATAAACTGTGACATCACTGTGCTTCATAATAAACTGACATCACTGTGCTTCATAAACGGTGACGTCACTGCGCTTCATAATAAACTGTGACATCACTGCTTCATAATAAACTGACATCACTGTGCTTCATAATAAACTGATATCACTGTGCTTCATAATAAACTGTGACATCACTGTGCTTCATAATAAACTGTGACATCACTGTGCTTCATAATAAACTGTGACATCACTGTGCTTCATAATAAACTGTGACATCACTGTGCTTCATAATAAACTGTGACATCACTGTGCTTCATAATAAACTGTGACATCACTGTGCTTCATAATAAACTGTGACATCACTGTGCTTCATAATAAACTGTGACATCACTGTGCTTCATAATAAACTGTGACATCACTGTGCTTCATAATAAACTGTGACATCACTGTGCTTCATAATAAACTGTGACATCACTGTGCTTCATAATAAACTGTGACATCACTGTGCTTCATAATAAACTGTGACATCGGCAGCGGCGCCGATAACCAGGGGGTGAAAAGGGCCGACAGCAGCGCTCTAGACCCCAGGAAAGGCAGGGGGAGAGAAGCGGACAGCGACGGCCTCTCTCCCCCTGCCTTTCCTGGGGGGGGTATCGGCGTATAACACGCACACAGACTTTAGGCTAAAAATTTTAGCCTAAAAAGTGCATGTTATACGCCGATAAATACGGTAAATAGATGGATAGATAGATGATAGATAGACAGATCGATAGATAGATGATAGATACATAGATATGATATAGATAGATGATAGATATGATATAGATAGATGATAGATTAGATAGATAGATAGATAGATAGATAGATGATAGATATGATATAGATAGATGATAGATTAGATAGATAGATAGATAGATAGGAGATAGATGGATATGATATAGATAGATCAGTTTCCCAACCAGGGGGCCTCCAGCTGTTGCAAAACTAAAACTCCCAGCATTCCTTTGGCTTTATGAGCATACTGGGAGTTGTAGTTTTGCAACAGCTGGAGGCCCCCCTAGTTGGGAAACACTGATCTATCTATCAATCATCTATCTATATATCCATCTATCTCATATCTATCTATCTATCTCATATCTATCTATCTATCTCATATCTATCTATCTCTCATATCTATCTATCTCATATCTATCTATCTCATACCTATCTATTTATATATATATCTATCTTTCTATTTATCTATCTATCTCATATCTATCTCAGATAGATATGAGAGATAGATAGATAGATGATATATAGATAAATAGATACATAAATATATGGATATATAGATAGATATGAGAGAGATAGATGATAGATAGATATGATATAGATAGATAGATATGATATAGATAGATTGAAATGATATAGATAGGATATAGAAAGATAGATAGATAGATAAAGAACAATATGATTCAGCACGCCACAAGTTTGCAGAAAATGGTGGTTTATTCCATCATGTGCATAGACTATGCTGCATCATATTGTTCTTTGTCTGGATTAAGGAACCAGTGGACCCAGGTTCCAAGTATGCGGGCACCCCGAATTCTCTCTAATCTCTGGATTTTGGTTGTGCCGTTTTTCTTTGTTTTAGATAGATAGATAGAAAGAGATAGTATCTATCTATCATCTATTTATCTATCTTTCTATCTATCTCATATCTATCTATATATCCATCTATTTATGTATCTATCTATCTATATATCATCTATCTATCTATCTCTCATATCTATCTATCTTTCATCTATCTATCTATCTATCTATCTATCTATCATCTATCTGAGATAGATATGAGATAGATAGATAGATAGATAGATAGATAGATAAATAGAAAGATAGATAGATACATAAATAGATAGATGGATAGATAGATAGATGATTGATAGATAGATCAGTGTTTCCCAACCAGGGGGCCTCCAGCTGTTGCAAAACTACAACTCCCAGTATGCTCATAAAGCCAAAGACATGCTGGGAGTTGTCATTTTGGAATAGCTAGAGGCCCCCTGATTGGGATACACTTATCTATCTATCTATCTCATATCTATCTATTAATCTATATTATCTAAGTGTTTTATTCCCCCATGTATGTGTGACGTTTCGATAGCATCCCGCCATCTTTATCATACGTACAGTTGTACATTCTGTAGTCTGTGTGACATCACTGTGCTTCATAATAAACTGTGACATCACTGCGCTTCATAATAAACTGTGACATCACTGTGCTTCATGATAAACTGTGACATCACTGTGCTTCATAATAAACTGTGACATCACTGTGCTTCATAATAAACTGTGACATCACTGTGCTTCATAATAAACTGTGACATCACTGTGCTTCATAATAAACTGTGACATCACTGTGCTTCATAATAAACTGTGACATCACTGTGCTTCATAATAAACTGTGACATCACTGTGCTTCATAATAAACTGTGACATCACTGTGCTTCATAATAAACTGTGACATCACTGCGCTTCATAATAAACTGTGACATCACTGTGCTTCATAATATACTGTGACATCACTGTGCTTCATAATAAACTGTGACATCACTGTGCTTCATAATAAACTGTGACATCACTGCGCTTCATAATAAACTGACATCACTGTGCTTCATAATAAACTGACATCACTGTGCTTCATAATAAACTGTGACATCACTGTGCTTCATAATAAACTGTGACATCACTGTGCTTCATAATAAACGGTGACATCACTGTGCTACATAATAAACTGTGACATCACTGTGCTTCATAATAAACTGTGACATCACTGTGCTTCATAATAAACTGTGACATCACTGTGCTACATAATAAACTGTGACATCACTGTGCTACATAATAAACTGACATCACTGTGCTTCATAATAAACTGACATCACTGTGCTTCATAATAAACTGTGACATCACTGTGCTTCATAATAAACTGTGACATCACTGTGCTTCATAATAAACTGTGACATCACTGCTTCATAACAAACTGTGACATCACTGTGCTTCATAATAAACTGACATCACTGTGCTACATAATAAACTGTGACATCACTGTGCTTCATAACAAACTGTGACATCACTGTGCTTCATAATAAACTGTGACATCACTGCGCTTCATAATAAACTGTGACATCACTGCGCTTCATAATAAACTGTGACATCACTGTGCTTCATAATAAACTGACATCACTGTGCTTCATAATAAACTGTGACATCACTGTGCTACATAATAAACGGTGACATCACTGTGCTTCATAGTAAACTGACATCACTGTGCTTCATAGTAAACTGACATCACTGTGCTTCATAATAAACTGTGACATCACTGCGCTTCATAATAAACTGTGACATCACTGCGCTTCATAATAAACTGTGACATCACTGTGCTTCATAATAAACTGACATCACTGGGCTTCATAATAAACTGTGACATAACTGTGCTTCATAATAAACTGTGACATCACTGTGCTTCATAATAAACTGTGACATCACTGTGCTTCATAATATACTGTGACATCACTGTGCTACATAATAAACTGTGACATCACTGTGCTACATAATAAACTGACATCACTGGGCTTCATAATAAACTGTGACATCACTGTGCTTCATAATAAACTGTGACATCACTGTGCTTCATAATAAACTGTGACATCACTGTGCTACATAATAAACTGTGACATCACTGTGCTTCATAATAAACTGTGACATCACTGTGCTTCATAATAAACTGTGACATCACTGTGCTTCATAACAAACTGTGACATCACTGTGCTTCATAATAAACTGTGACATCACTGCGCTTCATAATAAACTGTGACATCACTGCGCTTCATAATAAACTGTGACATCACTGTGCTTCATAATAAACTGACATCACTGTGCTTCATAATAAACTGTGACATCACTGTGCTACATAATAAACGGTGACATCACTGTGCTTCATAGTAAACTGACATCACTGTGCTTCATAGTAAACTGTGACATCACTGTGCTTCATAATAAACTGTGACATCACTGCGCTTCATAATAAACTGTGACATCACTGCGCTTCATAATAAACTGTGACATCACTGTGCTTCATAATAAACTGACATCACTGGGCTTCATAATAAACTGTGACATAACTGTGCTTCATAATAAACTGTGACATCACTGTGCTTCATAATAAACTGTGACATCACTGTGCTTCATAATAAACTGTGACATCACTGTGCTACATAATAAACTGTGACATCACTGTGCTACATAATAAACTGACATCACTGGGCTTCATAATAAACTGTGACATCACTGTGCTTCATAATAAACTGTGACATCACTGTGCTTCATAATAAACTGTGACATCACTGTGCTACATAATAAACTGTGACATCACTGTGCTTCATAATAAACTGTGACATCACTGTGCTTCATAATAAACTGTGACATCACTGTGCTTCATAATAAACTGTGACATCACTGTGCTACATAATAAACTGTGACATCACTGTGCTTCATAACAAACTGTGACATCACTGTGCTTCATAACAACCTGTGACATCACTGCGCTTCATAATAAACTGTGACATCACTGCGCTACATAATAAACTGTGACATCACTGTGCTTCATAATAAACTGTGACATCACTGCGCTTCATAATAAACTGTGACATCACTGTGCTTCATAATAAACTGTGACATCATTGCGCTTCATAATAAACTGTGACATCACTGTGCTTCATAATAAACTGACATCACTGTGCTTCATAATAAACTGACATCACTGCGCTTCATAATAAACTGTGACATCACTGTGCTACATAATAAACTGTGACATCACTGTGCTACATAATAAACTGACATCACTGGGCTTCATAATAAACTGTGACATCACTGTGCTTCATAATAAACTGTGACATCACTGTGCTTCATAATAAACTGTGACATCACTGTGCTTCATAATAAACTGTGACATCACTGTGCTACATAATAAACTGTGACATCACTGTGCTTCATAATAAACTGTGACATCACTGTGCTTCATAATAAACTGTGACATCACTGTGCTTCATAATAAACTGTGACATCACTGTGCTACATAATAAACTGTGACATCACTGTGCTTCATAATAACCTGTGACATCACTGCGCTTCATAATAAACTGACATCACTGTGCTACATAATAAACTGTGACATCACTGTGCTTCATAATAAACTGTGACATCACTGTGCTTCATAACAAACTGTGACATCACTGTGCTTCATAATAAACTGTGACATCACTGCGCTTCATAATAAACTGTGACATCACTGTGCTTCATAGTAAACTGACATCACTGTGCTTCATAGTAAACTGTGACATCACTGTGCTTCATAATAAACTGTGACATCACTGCGCTTCATAATAAACTGTGACATCACTGCGCTTCATAATAAACTGTGACATCACTGTGCTTCATAATAAACTGACATCACTGGGCTTCATAATAAACTGTGACATAACTGTGCTTCATAATAAACTGTGACATCACTGTGCTTCATAATAAACTGTGACATCACTGTGCTACATAATAAACTGTGACATCACTGTGCTACATAATAAACTGACATCACTGGGCTTCATAATAAACTGTGACATCACTGTGCTTCATAATAAACTGTGACATCACTGTGCTTCATAATAAACTGTGACATCACTGTGCTACATAATAAACTGTGACATCACTGTGCTTCATAATAAACTGTGACATCACTGTGCTTCATAATAAACTGACATCACTGGGCTTCATAATAAACTGTGACATAACTGTGCTTCATAATAAACTGTGACATCACTGTGCTTCATAATAAACTGTGACATCACTGTGCTACATAATAAACTGTGACATCACTGTGCTACATAATAAACTGACATCACTGGGCTTCATAATAAACTGTGACATCACTGTGCTTCATAATAAACTGTGACATCACTGTGCTTCATAATAAACTGTGACATCACTGTGCTACATAATAAACTGTGACATCACTGTGCTTCATAATAAACTGTGACATCACTGTGCTTCATAATAAACTGTGACATCACTGTGCTTCATAATAAACTGTGACATCACTGTGCTACATAATAAACTGTGACATCACTGTGCTTCATAACAAACTGTGACATCACTGTGCTTCATAATAACCTGTGACATCACTGCGCTTCATAATAAACTGTGACATCACTGTGCTACATAATAAACTGTGACATCACTGTGCTTCATAATAAACTGTGACATCACTGTGCTTCATAATAAACTGTGACATCACTGTGCTTCATAATAAACTGTGACATCACTGTGCTTCATAACAAACTGTGACATCACTGTGCTTCATAATAAACTGTGACATCACTGCGCTTCATAATAAACTGTGACATCACTGTGCTTCATAATAAACTGACATCACTGTGCTTCATAATAAACTGTGACATCACTGTGCTACATAATAAACGGTGACATCACTGTGCTTCATAGTAAACTGACATCACTGTGCTTCATAGTAAACTGTGACATCACTGTGCTTCATAATAAACTGTGACATCACTGCGCTTCATAATAAACTGTGACATCACTGCGCTTCATAATAAACTGACATAACTGTGCTTCATAATAAACTGACATCACTGGGCTTCATAATAAACTGTGACATAACTGTGCTTCCTAATAAACTGTGACATCACTGTGCTTCATAATAAACTGTGACATCACTGTGCTTCATAATAAACTGTGACATCACTGTGCTTCATAACAAACTGTGACATCACCGTGCTTCATAATAAACTGTGACATCACTGCGCTTCATAATAAACTGTGACATCACTGTGCTTCATAATAAACTGACATCACTGTGCTTCATAATAAACTGTGACATCACTGTGCTACATAATAAACGGTGACATCACTGTGCTTCATAGTAAACTGACATCACTGTGCTTCATAGTAAACTGTGACATCACTGTGCTTCATAATAAACTGTGACATCACTGCGCTTCATAATAAACTGTGACATCACTGCGCTTCATAATAAACTGTGACATCACTGTGCTTCATAATAAACTGTGACATCACTGCGCTTCATAATAAACTGTGACATCACTGCGCTTCATAATAAACTGTGACATCACTGTGCTTCATAATAAACTGTGACATCACTGCGCTTCATAATAAACTGTGACATCACTGCGCTTCATAATAAACTGTGACATCACTGTGCTACATAATAAACTGTGACATCACTGTGCTTCATAATAAACTGTGACATCACTGCGCTTCATAATAAACTGTGACATCACCGTGCTTCATAATAAACTGTGACATCACTGTGCTTCATAATAAACTGTGACATCACTGCGCTTCATAATAAACTGTGACATCACTGTGCTTCATAATATACTGTGACATCACTGCGCTTCATAATAAACTGTGACATCACTGCGCTTCATAATAAACTGTGACATCACTGTGCTACATAATAAACTGTGACATCACTGTGCTACATAATAAACGGTGACATCACTGTGCTTCATAATAAACTGTGACATCGGCAGCGGCGCCGATAACCAGGGGGTGAAAAGGGCCGACAGCAGCGCTCTAGACCCCAGGAAAGGCAGGGGGAGAGAAGCGGGCAGCGACGGCCTCTCTCCCCCTGCCTTTCCTGGGGGGGGTATCGGCGTATAACACGCACACAGACTTTAGGCTAAAAATTTTAGCCTAAAAAGTGCGTGTTATACGCCGATAAATACGGTAAATAGATGGATAGATAGATGATAGATAGACAGATCGATAGATAGATGATAGATACATAGATATGATATAGATAGATGATAGATATGATATAGACAGATAGATAGATGATAGATTAGATAGATAGATAGATAGGAGATAGATGGATATGATATAGATAGATCAGTTTCCCAACCAGGGGGCCTCCAGCTGTTGCAAAACTACAACTCCCAGCATTCCTTTGGCTTTATGAGCATACTGGGAGTTGTAGTTTTGCAACAGCTGGAGGCCCCCCTAGTTGGGAAACACTGATCTATCTATCAATCATCTATCTATATATCCATCTATCTCATATCTATCTATCTCATATCTATCTATCTCATATCTATCTATCTCATACCTATCTATTTATATATATATCTATCTTTCTATTTATCTATCTATCTCATATCTATCTCAGATAGATATGAGAGATAGATAGATAGATGATATATAGATAAATAGATACATAAATATATGGATATATAGATAGATATGAGAGAGATAGATGATAGATAGATATGATATAGATAGATATGATATAGATAGATTGATATGATATAAATAGGATATAGAAAGATATAAAGATAGATATGAGATAGATAGATGATAGATATGATATAGATAGATGGATATGATATAGATAGATGGATATGATATAGATAGGATATAGAAAGATAGATAGATAGATAAAGAACAATATGATTCAGCACGCCACAAGTTTGCAGAAAATGGTGGTTTATTCCATCATGTGCATAGACTATGCTGCATCATATTGTTCTTTGTCTGGATTAAGGAACCAGTGGACCCAGGTTCCAAGTATGCGGGCACCCCGAATTCTCTCTAATCTCTGGATTTTGGTTGTGCCGTTTTTCTTTGTTTTAGATAGATAGATAGAAAGAGATAGTATCTATCTATCATCTATTTATCTATCTTTCTATCTATCTCATATCTATCTATATATCCATCTATTTATGTATCTATCTATCTATATATCATCTATCTATCTATCTCTCATATCTATCTATCTTTCATCTATCTATCTATCTATCTACCTCTCATCTATCTGAGATAGATATGAGATAGATAGATAGATAAATAGAAAGATAGATAGATACATAAATAGATAGATGGATATAGATAGATGGATAGATAGATAGATGATTGATAGATAGATCAGTGTTTCCCAACCTGAGGGCCTCCAGCTGTTGCAAAACTACAACTCCCAGTATGCTCATAAAGCCAAAGACATGCTGGGAGTTGTCATTTTGGAATAGCTAGAGGCCCCCTGATTGGGATACACTGATCTATCTATCTATCTCATATCTATCTATTAATCTATATTATCTAAGTGTTTTATTCCCCCATGTATGTGTGACGTTTCGATAGCATCCCACCATCTTTATCATACGTACAGTTGTACATTCTGTAGTCTGTGTGACATCACTGTGCTTCATAATAAACTGTGACATCACTGTGCTTCATAATAAACTGTGACATCACTGTGCTTCATAATAAACTGTGACATCACTGTGCTTCATAATAAACTGTGACATCACTGTGCTTCATAATAAACTGTGACATCACTGTGCTTCATAATAAACTGTGACATCACTGTGCTTCATAATAAACTGACATCACTGTGCTTCATAATAAACTGTGACATCACTGTGCTTCATAATAAACTGTGACATCACTGTGCTTCATAATATACTGTGACATCACTGTGCTTCATAATAAACTGTGACATCACTGTGCTTCATAATATACTGTGACATCACTGTGCTTCATAATAAACTGTGACATCACTGTGCTTCATAATAAACTGTGACATCACTGTGCTTAATAATAAACTGTGACATCACTGTGCTACATAATAAACTGTGACATCACTGTGCTTCATAATAAACTGTGACATCACTGTGCTTCATAATATACTGTGACATCACTGCGCTTCATAATAAACTGACATCACTGTGCTTCATAATAAACTGTGACATCACTGTGCTTCATAATAAACTGTGACATCACTGCGCTTCATAGTAAACTGTGACATCACTGTGCTTCATAATAAACTGTGACATCACTGCGCTTCATAATAAACTGTGACATCACTGTGCTTCATAATAAACTGTGACATCACTGTGCTTCATAATAAACTGTGACATCACTGTGCTTCATAATAAACGGTGACATCACTGTGCTACATAATAAACTGACATCACTGGGCTTCATAATAAACTGTGACATCACTGTGCTTCATAATAAACTGTGACATCACTGTGCTTCATAATAAACTGTGACATCACTGTGCTACATAATAAACTGTGACATCACTGTGCTTCATAATAAACTGTGACATCACTGTGCTTCATAATAAACTGACATCACTGTGCTTCATAATAAACTGACATCACTGTGCTTCATAATAAACTGTGACATCACTGTGCTTCATAATAAACTGTGACATCACTGTGCTTCATAATAAACTGTGACATCACTGCGCTTCATAATAAACTGTGACATCACTGTGCTTCATAATAAACTGTGACATCACTGTGCTACATAATAAACTGTGACATCACTGTGCTTCATAATAAACTGACATCACTGGGCTTCATAATAAACTGACATCACTGTGCTTCATAATAAACGGTGACATCACTGTGCTTCATAATAAACTGTGACATCACTGTGCGTCATAATAAACTGTGACATCACTGTGCTTCATAATAAACTGTGACATCACTGCGCTTCATAATAAACTGTGACATCACTGCGCTTCATAATAAACTGTGACATCACTGCGCTTCATAATAAACTGTGACATCACTGCGCTTCATAATAAACTGTGACATCACTGCGCTTCATAATAAACTGTGACATCACTGTGCTTCATAATAAACTGACATCACTGTGCTTCATAATAAACTGTGACATCACTGTGCTACATAATAAACGGTGACATCACTGTGCTTCATAGTAAACTGACATCACTGTGCTTCATAGTAAACTGTGACATCACTGTGCTTCATAATAAACTGTGACATCACTGCGCTTCATAATAAACTGTGACATCACTGCGCTTCATAATAAACTGTGACATCACTGTGCTTCATAATAAACTGACATCACTGGGCTTCATAATAAACTGTGACATCACTGTGCTTCATAATAAACTGTGACATCACTGTGCTTCATAATAAACTGTGACATCACTGTGCTTCATAATAAACTGTGACATCACTGTGCGTCATAATAAACTGTGACATCACTGTGCTTCATAATAAACTGTGACATCACTGCGCTTCATAATAAACTGACATCACTGCGCTTCATAATAAACTGTGACATCACTGCGCTTCATAATAAACTGTGACATCACTGCGCTTCATAATAAACTGTGACATCACTGCGCTTCATAATAAACTGTGACATCACTGTGCTACATAATAAACTGTGACATCACTGTGCTACATAATAAACGGTGACATCACTGTGCTTCATAATAAACTGTGACATCACTGTGCTTCATAATAAACTGTGACATCACTGTGCTTCATAATAAACTGTGACATCACTGTGCTTCATAATAAACTGACATCACTGTGCTTCATAATAAACTGTGACATCACTGCGCTTCATAATAAACTGACATCACTGCGCTTCATAATAAACTGTGACATCACTGCGCTTCATAATAAACTGTGACATCACTGCGCTTCATAATAAACTGACATCACTGTGCTTCATAATAAACTGTGACATCACTGTGCTTCATAATAAACTGTGACATCACTGTGCTTCATAATAAACTGTGACATCACTGTGCTTCATAATAATCTGTGACATCACTGTGCTTCATAATAAACTGTGACATCACTGTGCTTCATAATAAACTGTGACATCACTGTGCTTCATAATAAACTGTGACATCACTGTGCTTCATAATAAACTGTGACATCACTGTGCTTCATCCTGTAATTTGATGTCACTGTGTATAACAACCCTGTAGTGACATCACAGTTTATTATTCTTGAACGCTGACTTCACTGTGTATATTTTTCCGGTACAATGACATCACTGTATAGTTACCCTCTACTGTGACAACACTGCGTTTATTAACCCTGTATTGGCAAAACTGTTTATTGTCCCTGTACAGAGACATTACTGTTTATATTAACTCTGAACTGTGATGTCACTGTATATATTAACTCTGAACTGTGATGTCACTGTATATATTAACTCTGAACTGTGATGTCACTGTTTATATTAACTCTGAACTGTGATGTCACTGTGCATATTTACCCTGTATTGTCACTCGCAGTGCAAGGTAAATATGTACAGTGGCATTAGGGTATACAGGCTTAATATATACAGTGATGTCACAGTGCAGTGTAAGTATCAACAGTGATGTTGCAGTATAGAGATAACACACAGTGATGTTATAGTTCAGAGATAATATACACAGTAATGTCACAGTACAGGGATAATATACACAGTGATGTCACAGTACAGGGATAATATACACAGTGATGTCACAGTACAGGGATAATACACAGTGATGTCACAGTACATGGATAATACACAGTGATGTCACAGTACAGGGATAATACACAGTGATGTCACAGTACAGGGATAATACACAGTGATGTCACAGTACAAGGATAATACACAGTGATGTCACAGTACAGGGATAATATACACAGTGATGTCACAGTACAGGGATAATATGCACAGTGATGTCACAGTACAGGGATAATACACAGTGATGTCACAGTACAGGGATAATACACAGTGATGTCACAGTACAAGGATAATACACAGTGATGTCACAGTACAGGGATAATACACAGTGATGTCACAGTACAGGGATAATACACAGTGATGTCACAGTACAGGGATAATACACAGTGATGTCACAGTACAGGGATAATACACAGTGATGTCACAGTACAGGGATAATACACAGTGATGTCACAGTACAGGGATAATACACAGTGATGTCACAGTACAGGGATAATACACACAGTGATGTCACAGTACAGGGATAATACACACAGTGATGTCACAGTACAGGGATAGTATACAGTGATGTCACAATACAGGGATAATACACAGTGATGTCACAGTACAGGGATAATATACACAGTGATGTCACAGTACAGGGATAATACACAGTGATGTCACAGTACAGGGATAATATACACAGTGATGTCACAGTACAGGAATAAGACACAGTGATGTCACAGTACAGGGATAATACACAGTGATGTCACAGTACAGGGATAATACACAGTGATGTCACAGTACAGGGATAATACACACAGTGATGTCACAGTACAGGGATAATACACACAGTGATGTCACAGTACAGGGATAATACACACAGTGATGTCACAGTACAGGGATAATACACACAGTGATGTCACAGTACAGGGATAATACACACAGTGATGTCACAGTACAGGGATAATACACACAGTGATGTCACAGTACAGGGATAATACACACAGTGATGTCACAGTACAGGGATAATACACAGTGATGTCACAGTACAGGGATAATACACACTGGGATGTGTACAGCTGGTATCTACCACTATAAGGCCAGTGTATGTGGGAGTATTGGTATTTGTAAAATGTAAACAATTGGTGTTAGTCGGTCATTAGTCAGTCACAATGGTAGTCGTGGTCATGGTGTGGCAGTATTATTTGTTTCTTGCTAGTAACGCACACAACTAACAGTAAGCACCTTTTGTCTGGAGGTGCTGACCATTTTTATTTTTTTGTACTGGTATTATCAGTAATATTGGTGTCAGTAACAGTATGAGCATAATATGTATGATGACAATATTTACTCCCTGTATGCTGGTATTATTGGTAATATTGGTCTCAGTATACAGGATTTGGTCAGTTACAGTATGATGGTAATATGTATGGTGATAATATTCCTCCTTGTATACTGATATTATTTGTAATATTAGTCTCAGTATACAGGATTTGGTCAGTTACAGTATGATGGTAATATGTATGGTGATAATATTCCTCCTTGTATACTGATATTATTTGTAATATTAGTCTCAGTATACAGGTCATTGTTCGCACTAGCGTCTAGCTCACCGGTGCGGCATGGACCCGCTTTGCCTGCACACCCTGGAATTAAAGCATGAAGTCTTGCAAAAGATTGGGGAGCTGCCTGTAATTTTTCTACATCGTTGCGATTGGATGAACTGTCTTTACCTATATTACATGAGCACCACCATATTACAAGCCTGTGCTGTCTGATACTTTAGAGTCCGGATTATAGGACCAACGTATTTTTAGTGAACCACACAATACAGGTAGTGCCGTCACGCTTCTATCTACACATATATTACTTATGTTAATGTTTGACAGGGAACTGGCCAAAAAATAAGTGACATCACTTCTTCTCCACGTAGACACATGCTGAAGCTGCCTTTGAAGTCAATGAGATCTTCATGGTCCCCCGATGCTGCCCTTGGCTTGGATATAATTTGCACGTGCAATGTATAAATGTGGTGTTGTTATAATTGCCCCCCCTACTTTTGTCCTGGCCCCCAGTGTGCCCCCCCCCCAAAATTTGAAAGCTGGAGACGCCACTGGGTCTTCTCTCTTTAGAGGCCACCCCCCACCCCACATAACAGCCCCCCACATGCAGGGCCGGATTAACATAGGGGCGGATGGAGCTGCCGCTCCAGGCCCCTACATGAAAATAGGCCCAGTGGCCTGCACAGACGGCCCGCATAGGCCGCCCGGCACCCATGATAAATATGATAACAGAAAAAGAGGGCCGGCCCTGCTTCTTACTTACGGCCCTGGGTCACTGCAGGCCGCTGCAGCACTGTTTTCTTTTTATAAATAGTTAGCCTCCGGCCCTTTAAGGTGAGTGCAGGGGCCGTGGCCGCAATGCATCTCTGGGAAGAGAGCAGAGGGACGCTCCTCCCCCTCCCCCCACACTCCTCTGTGTGCAGGCTGCAGCCCTATTGGAGCAGGCAGGTTCTTTGCTTCCTGCTCCATTGCTGACTACATCACCCGCCCGCGCTGAAGGGGAACAGGAAGACTTCCCCTGCCCACCGCTGCGGCCCCCTATACAACAGGTAATTTTCTGGGAGGAAAAGGTTGCTGTTTGGGGGGTCAGTGGGAGTTAAATGGGCAATTTCTTAATGTTTCCAGACCAGGGTGCCTCCAGCAGTTTTAAAAATACAACTCCCAGCATGCCTTTGGCTGTCCAGACATGCTGGGAGTTGTAGTTTTGCAACACTTTATCTATCTATCTATCTATCATATCTATCTCATATCTATCTATCTCATATCTATCTATCTATCTCATATCTATCTATCTCATATCTATCTATCTATCTAATTTCTATCTTATATCTCAGTGTTTGCTGACCATGGTGCCTCCAGCTGTTGCAAAACTATAACTCCCAGCATACCTTTGGCTGCCCAGACATGCTGGGAGTTGTAGTTTTGCAACACTTTATCTATCTATCTATCTCCTATCTATCTATCTATCTATCTCATATCTATCTATCTCATATCTATCTAGCTATCTATCTCAGTGTTTGCTGACCATGGTGCCTCCAGCTGTTGCAAAACTATAACTCCCAGCATGCGTTTGGCTTTCCAGGCATGCTGAAAGTTATAGTTTAGCAACAGCTGGAGGGAAACACTGATCTATCTATGTATCTAATATCTATATTATATCTGTGTTTCCAATATACCAGTGTACCCAGTGATACAGTGTACCCAGTGATACAGTGTACCCAGTGATACAGTGTACCCAATATACCAGTGTACCCAATATACCAGTGTACCCAATATACCAGTGTACCCAATATACCAGTGTACCCAGTGATAGTGTTCCCAATATACCAGTGTACCCAATATACCAGTGTACCCAGTGATACAGTGTACCCAATATACCAGTGTACCCAATATACCAGTGTACCCAATATACCAGTGTACCCAATATACCAGTGTACCCAGTGATAGTGTTCCCAATATACCAGTGTACCCAATATACCAGTGTACCCAGTGATACAGTGTACCCAATATACCAGTGTACCCAGTGATAGTGTTCCCAATATACTAGTGTACCCAATATACCAGTGTACCCAGTGATACAGTGTACCCAATATACCAGTGTACCCAATATACCAGTGTACCCAGTGATACAGTGTACCCAATATACCAGTGTACCCAGTGATAGTGTTCCCAATATACTAGTGTACCCAATATACCAGTGTACCCAATATACCAGTGTACTCAGTGATACAGTGTACCCAATATACCAGTGTACCCAATATACCAGTGTACCCAGTGATACAGTGTACCCAATATACCAGTGTACCCAATATACAAGTGTACCCAATATACCAGTGTACCCAATATACCAGTGTACCCAATATACCAGTGTACCCAGTGATACAGTGTACCCAATATACCAGTGTACCCAATATACCAGTGTACCCAGTGATACAGTGTACCCAATATATCAGTGTACCCAATATACCAGTGTACCCAATATACCAGTGTACCCAATATACCAGTGTACCCAGTGATACAGTGTACCCAATATACCAGTGTACCCAATATACCAGTGTACCCAGTGATAGGGTTCCCAATATACCAGTGTACCCAATATACCAGTGTACCCAGTGATACAGTGTACCCAATATACCAGTGTACCCAGTGATACAGTGTACCCAATATACCAGTGTACCCAGTGATAGTGTTCCCAATATACCAGTGTACCCAATATACCAGTGTACCCAGTGATACAGTGTATCCAATATACCAGTGTACCCAATATACCAGTGTATCCAATATACCAGTGTACCCAGTGATACAGTGTACCCAATATACCAGTGTACCCAATATACCAGTGTACCCAGTGATACAGTGTACCCAATATACCAGTGTACCCAATATACCAACAGGGGTGTGGAAATATAAAAAAAAACTACTTGTCCAAGGGACTAAAGCGGAACACAATCTACTTGTCCCTCAAGAAAATCCACTTGTCCTGGTAGATAAAATAATTTTCACCAAAATAGTCTGATCCCCCCCACTAGACCACCAGGGATGGATATAAGATCCTTTAGACACTGCTGACAGCGGTGATCTAATGGGTTAATAGGTGATGGCAGTATGTCAGGATATTAGCGGGGGGAGAGCTGTAGATCCTCTTACACCCCAGACAAGCCCAGAAAAGTCTACATGTTACTTTTTGATCCTTATAAAAAATTTCTAATATGAAGTGACCAAAAATGAACAATTCTGGACTATTTTTTTACATTTACACCGTTCACCGTACGGTTTAATTAACATTATATTTTAATAACCTATAAATACGCCACTACAGCGTATAGGGTAAACCCACCAAGAGTAAAAAATGTATATAATAAAATAAATAGAAAATATATTAATCTGAGAAATCAATAACCATAGAATTTAATAAATATGATTTTATTTTTCAAAAAATACATATATCATACACAAGCAAGAAAAGTTGGTAATAATATATAGCTATATAACATACATAAAAATAGTAATCATTAGCGCAATTTGATAATGTGTATAATTATTTAAAAAATATATTTTATATATATATATATATATATATATATATATATGTAAATAAATGAGCTTAAAAAATGCAAAGGATAGCAGGGACGGGAAAAGGATATAAAAAAGTTGTAAAGAGGGAAGACGTAAATGTCGGGGTCAACTGATCACCAATGGATCATAAAAACACCTTTTGCTAAAAAAATATATACGTGCAATGTGACACTCAATTTAAAGCATAACAAGTGTATGTAACCTTAAAGATAAAAATATATAAGGTGCAATGTGCAACACAGAAATATACGTGTATACAATAAATATAAAAAAAAGGAAAACAGTGCAAGAAACCAAAAGTTAAGGTGCTGAAAGTAAAGGTGTCAGAATGTAAATACTTGACCCCACATGTAAAAAGAGGATGGGTTCCACGTCCCTGCAATCACCTCCAACGCGTTTCACCGTGACCGGCTTTGTCAAGGAGTATGCATATACTGAATGCCAGCAAGGATATATAGGGTATTCAATAAAAAACTATTAACACACCTGTGGTATCAGGAAGCGCCTCAGCTAACTACCGGAAATGACCTACAACGCCAAAGATCTCTAGTGTCTAAAGGAACGTCCGGGCTACACCAAAATGGCACCCGACATCGTTCCTGCGCATGCGCATCTGCATGGAAAAGATTTATATATATATATATAGTAGGGGGAACAGAGGCTCTGAGAAAATGGCGTCCGTGGTCTATACTGCGCACCATGAGCAACGGCTACAAAATAATGGCGCCCGACGCCATTCCTATGGATGCACATCTACACAAGGAATAATAAAAGGAACAGGGGCTCTGAAAAGATGGCGTCCGTAATCTACACTGCGCATTAAGAGCAGCGGGATTGGATGGTTAATTCAATATAATATATCATTCTAAACAGAATAGATAATAAATAGCAAGCTGAAACTGGACCATAATTCATAGAATAGATATATAATTAAGAATTTAAAATTAAAAACTGGCCAAGGAAAAGAAAAAGAGAAAAGGGAAAAACTGAGCATAATCAATATAATGATGGCTTGATACAAGTAATGGGTGAATGAGTGAAAAAATATATGAAAAAATATATATATATGTGATTCATACATAGTGAACTCACAATAAATATGTGAATAAAATCAAATACAATATGATGACAAATGGAAAATAAACATAATTATCCAATATGATTAAATATCAAAAAATATATATATATATACATATATGAAAGGATAAGATAAGAAAAAACAATAAAACATAAATAGTGATAAAAAATGAAAAATAAATAAAATATGCATAAATACATAGAGATAGGGGGCCCCCATAAAAAATAATAATATAAGAAATAAATAAATAAGACAGAGTAAATGTATGTACATATGAGTGAACACACATAGTGTAATGTCCATGTACATGGGTGCAGTAATTGCATCCATATCTATCTATTCCCACAACTTGCACAATTTCCTGAAATAGACTTGTTTGTTAAATTAGTGACGGAGGAATTTCGTAGGATTCCGGAAACTCGTCAAAAAGATAACTTATCTTATAACCAACGAAAGGCTTTACAAGAGATACAGTCTATGAAAGATGTTATTGTGAAACCCTCGGACAAAGGGGGCAACGTGGTCCTTTGGCCACGAATAATGTATGAAAAGGAAATGTTTCGTCAGCTGAGACAGACAGATTGCTATAGGAGACTTACATATAACCCTACCACTTCTTTTGGTGCAGAATTACAGGGGATCCTTCAGAGAGCAGTGGAGCAAGGAATCATTTCATCGAAACAATCTGAGACATTACTATCTTCGGAACCTGCAGTGGCATCCATTTATCTATTACCGAAGGTGCATAAAAATAATCTGTGTCCTCCCGGCAGACCGATAGTCTCTGGATGTGGTAATCTGTGTGAACCTTTATGCCGCTTTATTGATTACTATCTATCTCCATTTGTAGAAACTCTTCCCTCATATTTGAAAGATACAAATGACGTTTTGCGGAAACTGGACCATCTTCAATTGGAACCTGATATGATAATGGCAACATGTGATGTTGAGTCGTTGTATACGTCCATACGCCATAAAGACGGCATAGATGCGGTAAGATTTTTTCTTACGTCCAGCCCTCTTGACCCTGCATTGTGTGATTTTCTGGTGACCTCTCTCGAATATGTATTGTCACACAACTACTTTACCTTCAAAGATGCCCTCTACCTACAGCTCCAGGGCACGGCAATGGGGGCGGCTTGTGCGCCCTCATATGCCAACCTGTTCCTGGGGCTGTGGGAGAGGGGCATCTTTCAAACTGATCCAGTACCAGGTATCGAAAAGATACACTTTTGGGGACGTTATATAGATGACGTCCTGCTGATATGGCAGGGGTCATCAATGGAACTTGAAGAACTTATTCAGAGGTTAAACCAGAACAATTTGAATATCAAACTGACGTCCAACATTGGGGGCCCCCATACAGAATTTTTAGATATAAAAATTTCAATGGATAATGAGGGCTTTTTATCTACAGACCTATTTCGGAAGTCTACATCTGCAAATACCATACTGCATGCAAGATCAGGACACCCTAAGCACCTTATATCCAATATCCCTACGGGTCAATATTTGAGGGCAAGACGTATTTGCTCAAATGAATATCATTTTGAAAATCAAGCACAGGACCTGAAGGTACGTTTTCAAGAGAGGGGTTACAACAACACATGTATCGATGAGGCATATAGAAGAGCAAAAAATAGCAATCGTACACATCTGTTACAGGGGAAGACGAAACACGAGAAGAATTACTCTGATAATGTTCGGTTCATCACAAATTATCATTCCCATACATCGAATATGCTAAAAGCCATGGAGAAATATTGGCCATTACTTAGGACAGATCAGGTACTCTCGGGGTATATTTCCAACAAACCTACTGCAACATACAGGAGAGCGAAAAATATTAAGGACACCTTGGTACATAGTCATTATCTTGGATCAAATCCTCCTTCTACTTTGTTTGGGTCGAAGGTACCAAAACCGAAGTGGGGCACTACAACATGTGGTCAATGTGTAGCGTGTTCAAATGTTGAAAAATGTACCACTTTTGAAAATGCTAGTGGCACAAGAAGTTTTAAAATAACGCATCACATTGACTGCACTACCAAAGGTGTAATATACTCTGCTATCTGTCCGTGTGGCAAAATCTATGTAGGGCTCACTACTCGTGAATTCCGTAGAAGAATACGGGAGCATGTACTCGATATAAAATCTGCTAAAAATGGTCCTGATCCTTTCTATCAGAAAACTTTGGCAAGACATTTTAAAGAGTACCACAATAGTGACCCCTCTTTGTTACGTTTTAAGGGAATAGATCGAGTATATGTTGGAGTCCGTGGGGGGGATTGGAAAAAACGTCTCGCTCAGAAAGAATGCAGATGGATCGAAGTCTTGGGCACCAAAGTACCAGCTGGACTAAATGAGATCAACAGTTTTGTATCTTACCTGTAAGTAGAAATCCTTTTTTTCTCCTTCTCTTCACTTTTCTTGTATTAATCCGTCTTTTTGTATTAGTTTCTATTTTTGGTATATTTTTATTTCTTACTTGTATTTCTTCATATATGTATAGATTTTTTCTCTATATATACTTTTATGCTATATTGATTAATTATTCGTTCTACGCACATGCGTGTAATATAATATATATATATATGCATCTATGTATAGTTATTAGTATTATTATTATTATTATTATTATTATTTCATTGTGGCAGTTTTTATAATTATTTTTTATTTTAATTTTTATTATTCTTTTCTCAATTATTTTATTAATTTTTTCTAATTGTCTTTGTTCATACATATTTTATTTATATATTTTTATTTTATTCTTTCTTTTGTAATGTGCGCTTTTTGTGGTGTTGTTAATCATTGTCATGTATGTTATTAATTTTGTCTTTTTCTTTATTTTATTATTTTTTTCAGGAATACCATCTGGCCTACTTTTCTTCCCTCTTCTTCTACCTCGTCCTTCCTTTTTCTTTTTCTTTTTTTGTTTGATTGATTTTTCTTTTGTGGTTTCATTTCCACTATATTCACATTCACACTAATTTATTAATTACTTTTTAATTGTATGTGTAATATGGATCCATAGATATGGATGCAATTACTGCACCCATGTACATGGACATTACACTATGTGTGTTCACTCATATGTACATACATTTACTCTGTCTTATTTATTTCTTTCTTATATTATTATTTTTTATGGGGGCCCCCTATCTCTATGTATTTATGCATATTTTATTTATTTTTCATTTTTTATCACTATTTATGTTTTATAGTTTTTTCTTATCTTATCCTTTCATATATGTATATATATATATTTTTTGATATTTAATCATATTGGATAATTATGTTTATTTTCCATTTGTCATCATATTGTATTTGATTTCATTCACATATTTATTGTGAGTTCACTATGTATGAATCACATATATATATATTTTTTCATATATTTTTTCACTCATTCACCCATTACTTGTATCAAGCCATCATTATATTGATTATGCTCAGTTTTTCCCTTTTCTCTTTTTCTTTTCCTTGGCCAGTTTTTAATTTTAAATTCTTAATTATATATCTATTCTATGAATTATGGTCCAGTTTCAGCTTGCTATTTATTATCTATTCTGTTTAGAATGATATATTATATTGAATTAACCATCCAATCCCGCTGCTCTTAATGCGCAGTGTAGATTACGGACGCCATCTTTTCAGAGCCCCTGTTCCTTTTATTATTCCTTGTGTAGATGTGCATCCATAGGAATGGCGTCGGGCGCCATTTTTTTGTAGCCGTTGCTCATGGTGCGCAGTATAGACCACGGACGCCATTTTCTCAGAGCCTCTGTTCCCCCTACTATATATATATATAAATCTTTTCCATGCAGATGCGCATGCGCAGGAACGATGTCGGGTGCCATTTTGGTGTAGCCCGGACGTTACTTTAGACACTAGAGATCTTTGGCGTTGTTACGCCGAGCGCTCCGGGTCCCCGCTCCTCCCCGGAGCGCTCGCTTCACTCTCGCTACCGCAGCGCTCCGGGCAGCTCCACTGACCCGGTGCGCTGCGATACCGTCTCCAGCCGGGATGCGATTCGCGATGCGGGTGGCGCCCGCTCGCGATGCGCATCCCGGCTCCCGTACCTGACTCGCTCTCCGTCTGTCCTGTCCCGGCGCGCGCGGCCCCGCTCCCTAGGGCGCGCGCGCGCCGGGTCTCTGCGATTTAAAGGGCCACTGCGCCGCTGATTGGCGCAGTGGTTCCAATTAGTGTGTTCACCTGTGCACTCCCTATTTATACCTCACTTCCCCTTCACTCCCTCGCCGGATCTTGTTGCCATTGTGCCAGTGAAAGCGTTTCCTTGTGTGTTCCTAGCCTGTGTTCCAGACCTCCTGCCGTTGCCCCTGACTACGATCCTTGCTGCCTGCCCCGACCTTCTGCTACGTCCGACCTTGCTTCTGTCTACTCCCTTGTACCGCGCCTATCTTCAGCAGCCAGAGAGGTTGAGCCGTTGCTAGTGGATACGACCTGGTCACTACCGCCGCAGCAAGACCATCCCGCTTTGCGGCGGGCTCTGGTGAAAACCAGTAGTGACTTAGAACCGGTCCACTAGCACGGTCCACGCCAATCCCTCTCTGGCACAGAGGATCCACCTCCTGCCAGCCGGCATCGTGACGGTAGATCCGGCCATGGATCCCGCTGAAGTTCCTCTGCCAGTTGTCGCCGACCTCACCACGGTGGTCGCCCAGCAGTCACAACAGATAGCGCAACAAGGCCACCAGCTGTCTCAACTGACCATGATGCTACAGCAGCTACTACCACAGCTTCAGCAATCATCTCCTCCGCCAGCTCCTGCACCTCCTCCGCAGCGAGTGGCCGCTTCAGGCCTACGACTATCCTTGCCGGATAAATTTGATGGGGACTCTAAATTTTGCCGTGGCTTCCTTTCTCAATGTTCCCTGCACTTGGAGATGATGTCGGACCAGTTTCCCACTGAAAGGTCTAAGGTGGCTTTCGTAGTCAGCCTTCTGTCTGGAAAAGCTCTGTCGTGGGCTACACCGCTCTGGGACCGCAATGACCCCGTCACTGCCTCTGTACACTCCTTCTTCTCGGAAATTCGAAGTGTCTTTGAGGAACCTGCCCGAGCCTCTTCTGCTGAGACTGCCCTGTTGAACCTGGTCCAGGGTAATTCTTCCGTTGGCGAGTACGCCGTACAATTCCGTACTCTTGCTTCAGAACTATCCTGGAATAATGAGGCCCTCTGCGCGACCTTTAAAAAAGGCCTATCCAGCAACATTAAAGATGTTCTGGCCGCACGAGAAATCCCTGCTAACCTACATGAACTCATTCATCTAGCCACTCGCATTGACATGCGTTTTTCCGAAAGGCGTCAGGAGCTCCGCCAGGATATGTGTTACGCCGAGCGCTCCGGGTCCCCGCTCCTCCCCGGAGCGCTCGCTTCTCTCTCGCTACTGCAGCGCTCCGGGCAGCTCCACTGACCCGGTGCGCTGCGATACCGTCTCCAGCCGGGATGCGATTCGCGATGCGGGTAGCGCCCCCTCGCGATGCGCATCCCGGCTCCCGTACCTGACTCGCTCTCCGTCTGTCCTGTCCCGGCGCGCGCGGCCCCGCTCCCTAGGGCGCGCGCGCGCCGGGTCTCTGCGATTTAAAGGGCCACTGCGCCGCTGATTGGCGCAGTGGTTCCAATTAGTGTGTTCACCTGTGCACTCCCTATTTATACCTCACTTCCCCTTCACTCCCTCGCCGGATCTTGTTGCCATTGTGCCAGTGAAAGCGTTTCCTTGTGTGTTCCTAGCCTGTGTTCCAGACCTCCTGCCGTTGCCCCCGACTACGATCCTTGCTGCCTGCCCCGACCTTCTGCTACGTCCGACCTTGCTTCTGTCTACTCCCTTGTACCGCGCCTATCTTCAGCAGTCAGAGAGGTTGAGCCGTTGCTAGTGGATACGACCTGGTCACTACCGCCGCAGCAAGACCATCCCGCTTTGCGGCGGGCTCTGGTGAAAACCAGTAGTGACTTAGAACCGATCCACTAGCACGGTCCACGCCAATCCCTCTCTGGCACAGAGGATCCACTACCTGCCAGCCGGCATCGTGACAGTAGATCCGGCCATGGATCCCGCTGAAGTTCCTCTGCCAGTTGTCGCCGACCTCACCACGGTGGTCGCCCAGCAGTCACAACAGATAGCGCATCAAGGCCAACAGCTGTCTCAACTGACCGTGATGCTACAGCAGCTACTACCACAGCTTCAGCAATCATCTCCTCCGCCAGCTCCTGCACCTCCTCCGCAGCGAGTGGCCGCTTCTGGTCTACGACTATCCTTGCCGGAAAAATTTGATGGGGACTCTAAATTCTGCCGTGGCTTTCTTTCCCAATGTTCCCTGCACTTGGAGATGATGTCGGACCAGTTCCCTACTGAAAGGTCTAAGGTGGCTTTCGTAGTCAGCCTTCTGTCTGGAAAAGCTCTGTCATGGGCCACACCGTTCTGGGACCGCAATGACCCCGTCACTGCCTCTATACACTCCTTCTCTACTATGGCCTTCTTGGATTCCGGATCTGCAGGGAATTTTATTTTGGCCTCTCTCGTCAACAGGTTCAACATCCCAGTGACCAGTCTCGCCAGACCCCTCTACATCAATTGTGTAAACAATGAAAGATTGGACTGTACCATACGTTTCCGCACGGAGCCCCTTCTAATGTGCATCGGACCTCATCACGAGAAGATTGAATTTTTGGTCCTCCCCAATTGCACTTCCGAAATCCTCCTTGGACTACCCTGGCTTCAACTCCATTCCCCAACCCTGGATTGGTCCACTGGGGAGATCAAGAGTTGGGGGCCCTCTTGTTTCAAGGACTGCCTAAAACCGGTTCCCAGTACCCCTTGCCGTGACTCTGTGGTTCCCCCTGTAACCGGTCTCCCTAAGGCCTATATGGACTTTGCGGATGTTTTTTGCAAAAAACAAGCTGAGACTCTACCTCCTCACAGGCCTTATGATTGTCCTATTGACCTCCTCCCGGGCACTACTCCACCCCGGGGCAGAATCTATCCTCTGTCCGCCCCAGAGACTCTTGCTATGTCGGAGTACATCCAGGAAAATTTAAAAAAAGGCTTTATCCGTAAATCCTCCTCTCCTGCCGGAGCCGGATTTTTCTTTGTGTCCAAAAAAGATGGCTCTCTACGTCCTTGCATTGACTACCGCGGTCTTAATAAAATCACGATAAAGAACCGCTACCCCCTACCCCTCATCTCTGAACTCTTTGATCGCCTCCAAGGTGCCCACATCTTTACCAAACTGGACTTAAGAGGTGCTTATAATCTCATCCGCATCAGAGAGGGGGATGAATGGAAAACGGCATTTAACACTAGAGATGGACACTTTGAGTATCTGGTCATGCCCTTTGGCCTGTGCAACGCCCCTGCCGTCTTCCAAGACTTTGTTAATGAAATTTTTCGTGATCTCTTATACTCCTGTGTTGTTGTATATCTGGACGATATCCTGATTTTTTCTGCCAATCTAGAAGAACACCGCCAGCATGTCCGTATGGTTCTTCAGAGACTTCGTGACAATCAACTTTATGCCAAGATAGAGAAATGTCTGTTTGAATGCCAATCTCTTCCTTTCCTAGGATACTTGGTCTCTGGCCAGGGACTACAAATGGATCCAGACAAACTCTCTGCCGTCTTAGATTGGCCACGCCCCTCCGGACTCCGTGCTATCCAACGTTTTTTGGGGTTCGCCAATTATTACAGGCAATTTATTCCACATTTTTCTACCGTTGTGGCCCCTATCGTGGCTTTAACCAAAAAAAATGCCAATCCCAAGTCTTGGCCTCCTCAAGCGGAAGACGCCTTTAAACGGCTCAAGTCTGCCTTTTCTTCGGCTCCCGTGCTCTCCAGACCTGACCCATCTAAACCCTTCCTATTGGAGGTTGATGCCTCCTCTGTTGGAGCTGGAGCGGTCCTTCTACAAAAAAATTCTTCCGGGCATGCTGTTACTTGTGGTTTTTTTTCTAGGACCTTCTCTCCGGCGGAGAGGAACTACTCCATCGGGGATCGAGAGCTTCTAGCCATTAAATTAGCACTTGAGGAATGGAGGCATCTGCTGGAGGGATCAAGATTTCCTGTTATTATTTACACCGATCACAAGAACCTCTCCTATCTCCAGTCTGCCCAACGGCTGAATCCTCGCCAGGCCAGGTGGTCTCTGTTCTTTGCCCGATTTAATTTTGAAATTCACTTTCGGCCTGCCGATAAGAACATTAGGGCCGATGCTCTCTCTCGTTCCTCGGATGCCTCGGAAGTTGAACTCTTTCCGCAACACATCATTCCTCCTGACTGCCTGATCTCCACTTCTCCAGCCTCCATCAGGCAAACTCCTCCAGGAAAGACCTTCGTCTCTCCACGCCAACGCCTCGGAATCCTCAAATGGGGTCACTCCTCCCATCTCGCAGGTCATACAGGCATCAAGAAATCTGTGCAACTCATCTCTCGCTTCTATTGGTGGCCGACTCTGGAGACGGATGTCGTGGACTTTGTGCGAGCCTGCACTGTCTGTGCTCGGGATAAGACTCCTCGCCAGAAGCCCGCTGGTTTTCTTCATCCTCTGCCTGTCCCCGAACAGCCTTGGTCTCTGATTGGTATGGATTTTATTACAGACCTACCCCCATCCCGTGGCAACACTGTTGTTTGGGTGGTCGTTGATCGATTCTCCAAGATGGCACATTTCAGCCCTCTTCCTGGTCTTCCTTCAGCGCCTCAGTTGGCTAAACAATTTTTTGTACACATTTTTCGTCTTCACGGGTTGCCCACACAGATAGTCTCGGATAGAGGCGTCCAATTCGTGTCAAAATTCTGGAGGGCTCTCTGTAAACAACTCAAGATTAAATTAAACTTTTCTTCTGCATATCATCCTCAATCCAATGGACAAGTAGAAAGAATTAACCAGGTCTTGGGTGATTATTTACGACATTTTGTTTCCTCCCGCCAGGATGATTGGGCAGATCTTCTACCATGGGCCGAATTCTCGTATAACTTTAGAGTCTCTGAATCTTCCTCCAAATCCCCATTTTTCGTGGTGTACGGCCGTCACCCTCTTCCCCCCCTCCCTACTCCCTTGCCCTCTGGTTTGCCCGCTGTAGATGAAGTGACTCGTGATCTTTCCACCATATGGAAAGAGACCCAAGATTCTCTTTTACAGGCTTCATCTCGTATGAAAAAGTTTGCCGATAAGAAAAGAAGAGCTCCCCCCATTTTTGCTCCCGGAGACAAGGTATGGCTCTCCGCTAAATATGTCCGCTTTCGTGTCCCCAGTTACAAACTGGGTCCACGCTATCTTGGTCCCTTCAAAGTCTTGTGCCAAATTAATCCTGTCTCTTACAAACTTCTTCTTCCTCCTTCTCTCCGTATTCCTAATGCCTTTCATGTCTCTCTTCTTAAACCACTCATCATCAACCGTTTCTCTCCCAAATTAGTTTCTCCCACTCCTGTCTCCGGTTCTTCTGACGTCTTCTCAGTGAAAGAGATACTGGCCTCCAAGACGGTCAGAGGAAAAAAATTATTTTTGGTGGATTGGGAGGGCTGTGGACCTGAAGAGAGATCCTGGGAACCTGAGGACAACATCCTAGACAAAAGTCTGCTCCTCAGGTTCTCAGGCTCTAAGAAGAGGGGGAGACCCAAGGGGGGGGGGGTACTGTTACGCCGAGCGCTCCGGGTCCCCGCTCCTCCCCGGAGCGCTCGCTTCTCTCTCGCTACCGCAGCGCTCCGGGCAGCTCCACTGACCCGGTGCGCTGCGATACCGTCTCCAGCCGGGATGCGATTCGCGATGCGGGTAGCGCCCGCTCGCGATGCGCATCCCGGCTCCCGTACCTGACTCGCTCTCCGTCTGTCCTGTCCCGGCGCGCGCGGCCCCGCTCCCTAGGGCGCGCGCGCGCCGGGTCTCTGCGATTTAAAGGGCCACTGCGCCGCTGATTGGCGCAGTGGTTCCAATTAGTGTGTTCACCTGTGCACTCCCTATTTATACCTCACTTCCCCTTCACTCCCTCGCCGGATCTTGTTGCCATTGTGCCAGTGAAAGCGTTTCCTTGTGTGTTCCTAGCCTGTGTTCCAGACCTCCTGCCGTTGCCCCCGACTACGATCCTTGCTGCCTGCCCCGACCTTCTGCTACGTCCGACCTTGCTTCTGTCTACTCCCTTGTACCGCGCCTATCTTCAGCAGTCAGAGAGGTTGAGCCGTTGCTAGTGGATACGACCTGGTCACTACCGCCGCAGCAAGACCATCCCGCTTTGCGGCGGGCTCTGGTGAAAACCAGTAGTGACTTAGAACCGATCCACTAGCACGGTCCACGCCAATCCCTCTCTGGCACAGAGGATCCACTACCTGCCAGCCGGCATCGTGACAATATGGACTTTGTTCGCACAAGGCGTTTTTTCTCCCCGGCTCCTCTCTCCTCTGGTCCCCTGCAATCCGTTCCTGTGCCTCCCGCCGTGGAGGCTATGCAGGTTGACCGGTCTCGCCTGACACCTCAAGAGAGGACACGACGCCGCATGGAGAATCTCTGCCTGTACTGTGCCGATACCGAACACTTCCTGAAGGATTGTCCTATCCGTCCTCCCCGCCTGGAAAGACGTACGCTGACCCCGCACAAAGGTGAGACAGCCCTTGATGTCAACTCTGCTTCTCCGCGTCTTACTGTGCCTGTGCGGGTATCCACCTCTACCTTCTCCTTCTCTACTATGGCCTTCTTGGATTCCGGATCTGCAGGAAATTTTATTTTGGCCTCTCTCACCAACAGGTTCAACATCCCGCTGACCAGTCTCGCCAGACCTCTCTACATCAATTGTGTTAACAATGAAAGATTGGACTGTACCATACGTTTCCGCACGGAGCCCCTCCTAATGTGCATCGGATCTCACCATGAAAAAATTGAGTTTTTGGTCCTCCCCAATTGCACTTCCGAAATTCTCCTTGGACTACCCTGGCTTCAACACCACTCCCCTACCCTGGATTGGTCCACTGGGGAGATCAAGAGTTGGGGCCCCTCTTGTTCCAAGGACTGTCTTAAACCGGTTCCCAGTACTCCCTGCCGTGACCCTGTGGTGCCTCCTGTAACCGGTCTCCCTAAGGCCTATATGGACTTTGCGGATGTTTTTTGCAAAAAACAAGCTGAGACTTTACCTCCTCACAGGCCTTATGACTGTCCCATTGACCTCCTCCCGGGTACTACTCCACCCCGGGGCAGAATTTATCCTCTCTCTGTCCCAGAGACTCTTGCTATGTCTGAGTATATCCAGGAAAATTTAAAGAAGGGCTTTATCCGCAAATCTTCCTCTCCTGCCGGAGCCGGATTTTTCTTTGTGTCCAAAAAAGATGGCTCTCTACGTCCTTGCATTGACTACCGCGGTCTTAATAAAATCACTGTAAAAAACCGCTACCCCCTACCTCTCATCTCTGAACTCTTTGATCGCCTCCAAGGTGCCCACATCTTTACCAAACTGGACTTAAGAGGTGCCTATAATCTCATTCGCATCAGAGAGGGGGATGAATGGAAAACGGCATTTAACACTAGAGATGGACACTTTGAGTATCTGGTCATGCCCTTTGGCCTGTGCAACGCCCCTGCCGTCTTCCAAGACTTTGTTAATGAAATCTTTCGTGATCTCTTATATTCCTGTGTTGTTGTATATCTGGACGATATCCTGATTTTTTCTGCCAACCTAGAAGAACACCGCCAGCATGTCCGCATGGTTCTTCAGAGACTTCGTGACAATCAACTGTATGCCAAAATGGAGAAATGTCTGTTTGAATGTCAATCTCTTCCTTTCCTAGGATACTTGGTCTCTGGCCAGGGACTACAAATGGATCCAGACAAACTCTCTGCCGTCTTAGATTGGCCACGCCCCTCCGGACTTCGTGCTATCCAACGTTTTTTGGGGTTCGCCAATTATTACAGACAATTCATTCCACATTTTTCCACCATTGTGGCTCCTATCGTGGCTTTAACCAAAAAGAATGCCAATCCTAAGTCATGGCCTCCTCAAGCGGAAGACACCTTTAAACAGCTCAAGTCTGCCTTTTCTTCGGCTCCCGTGCTCTCCAGACCTGACCCATCTAAACCCTTCCTATTGGAGGTTGATGCCTCCTCTGTAGGAGCTGGAGCGGTCCTTCTACAGAAAAATTCTTCCGGGCATGCTGTTACTTGTGGTTTTTTTTCTAGGACCTTCTCTCCAGCTGAGAGGAACTACTCCATCGGGGACCGAGAGCTTCTAGCCATTAAATTAGCTCTTGAGGAATGGAGGCATCTGTTGGAGGGATCAAGATTTCCAGTTATTATTTACACCGATCACAAGAACCTCTCCTATCTCCAGTCTGCCCAACGGCTGAATCCTCGCCAGGCCAGGTGGTCTCTGTTCTTTGCCCGATTTAATTTTGAAATTCACTTTCGGCCTGCCGATAAGAACATTAGGGCCGATGCTCTCTCTCGTTCCTCGGATGCCTCGGAAGTAGAGCTCTCTCCGCAACACATCATCCCCCCTGACTGCCTGATCTCCACTTCTCCAGCCTCCATCAGGCAAACTCCTCCAGGGAAGACCTTCGTTTCTCCACGCCAACGCCTCGGAATCCTCAAATGGGGTCACTCCTCCCATCTCGCAGGTCATGCGGGTATCAAGAAATCCGTGCAACTCATCTCTCGTTTCTATTGGTGGCCGACTCTGGAGACGGATGTTGTGGATTTTGTACGAGCCTGCACTGTTTGTGCCCGGGATAAGACTCCTCGCCAGAAGCCTGCTGGTCTTCTTCATCCTCTGCCTGTTCCTGAACAGCCTTGGTCACAGATTGGTATGGACTTTATTACGGACTTACCCCCATCCCGTGGCAACACTGTTGTTTGGGTGGTCGTTGATCGATTCTCCAAGATGGCACATTTCATCCCTCTTCCTGGTCTTCCTTCAGCGCCTCAGTTGGCAAAACAATTTTTTGTACACATTTTTCGTCTTCACGGGTTGCCCACGCAGATCGTCTCGGATAGAGGCGTCCAATTCGTGTCAAAATTCTGGAGGGCTCTCTGTAAACAACTCAAGATTAAATTAAACTTTTCCTCTGCATATCATCCTCAATCCAATGGGCAAGTAGAAAGAATTAACCAGGTCCTGGGTGATTATTTACGCCATTTTGTTTCCTCCCGCCAGGATGACTGGGCAGATCTTCTACCATGGGCCGAATTTTCGTATAACTTCAGAGTCTCTGAATCCTCCTCCAAATCCCCATTTTTTGTGGTGTACGGCCGTCACCCTCTTCCCCCCCTCCCTACTCGCTTGCCCTCTGGTTTGCCCGCTGTGGATGAAATATCTCGTGATCTTTCCACCATATGGAAAGAGACCCAAAATTCTCTTTTACAGGCCTCATCACGCATGAAGAAGTTTGCTGATAGAAAAAGAAGAGCTCCCCCCATTTTTTCTCCTGGAGACAAGGTATGGCTCTCCGCTAAATATGTCCGCTTCCGTGTCCCTAGCTACAAATTGGGACCACGCTATCTTGGTCCTTTCAAAATCTTGTGCCAGATTAATCCTGTCTCTTACAAACTTCTTCTTCCTCCTTCTCTTCGTATTCCTAATGCCTTTCATGTCTCTCTTCTTAAACCACTCATCATCAACCGTTTCTCTCCCAAACTTGTTTCTCCCACTCCTGTCTCCGGTTCTTCTGACGTCTTCTCAGTGAAAGAGATACTGGCCTCCAAGACGGTCAGAGGAAAAAGGTTCTTTTTGGTGGATTGGGAGGGCTGTGGACCTGAAGAGAGATCCTGGGAACCTGAGGACAACATCCTAGACAAAAGTCTGCTCCTCAGGTTCCCAGGCTCTAAGAAGAGGGGGAGACCCAAGGGGGGGGGGGTACTGTTACGCCGAGCGCTCCGGGTCCCCGCTCCTCCCCGGAGCGCTCGCTTCACTCTCGCTACCGCAGCGCTCCGGGCAGCTCCACTGACCCGGTGCGCTGCGATACCGTCTCCAGCCGGGATGCGATTCGCGATGCGGGTGGCGCCCGCTCGCGATGTGCATCCCGGCTCCCTTTCCTGACTCGCTCTCCGTCTGTCCTGTCCCGGCGCGCGCGGCCCCGCTCCCTAGGGCGTGCGCGCGCCGGGTCTCTGCGATTTAAAGGGCCACTGCGCCGCTGATTGGCGCAGTGGTTCCAATTAGTGTGTTCACCTGTGCACTCCCTATTTATACCTCACTTCCCCTTCACTCCCTCGCCGGATCTTGTTGCCATTGTGCCAGTGAAAGCGTTTCCTTGTGTGTTCCTAGCCTGTGTTCCAGACCTTCTGCCGTTGCCCCTGACTACGATCCTTGCTGCCTGCCCCGACCTTCTGCTACGTCCGACCTTGCTTCTGTCTACTCCCTTGTACCGCGCCTATCTTCAGCAGCCAGAGAGGTTGAGCCGTTGCTAGTGGATACGACCTGGTCACTACCGCCGCAGCAAGACCATCCCGCTTTGCGGCGGGCTCTGGTGAAAACCAGTAGTGACTTAGAACCGGTCCACTAGCACGGTCCACGCCAATCCCTCTCTGGCACAGAGGATCCACCTCCTGCCAGCCGGCATCGTGACAGGCGTTGTAGGTCATTTCCGGTAGTTAGCTGAGGCGCTTCCTGATACCACAGGTGTGTTAATAGTTTTTTATTGAATACCCTATATATCCTTGCTGGCATTCAGTATATGCATACTCCTTGACAAAGCCGGTCACGGTGAAACGCGTTGGAGGTGATTGCAGGGACGTGGAACCCATCCTCTTTTTACATGTGGGGTCAAGTATTTACATTCTGACACCTTTACTTTCAGCACCTTAACTTTTGGTTTCTTGCACTGTTTTCCTTTTTTTTATATTTATTGTATACACGTATATTTCTGTGTTGCACATTGCACCTTATATATTTTTATCTTTAAGGTTACATACACTTGTTATGCTTTAAATTGAGTGTCACATTGCACGTATATATTTTTTTAGCAAAAGGTGTTTTTATGATCCATTGGTGATCAGTTGACCCCGACATTTACGTCTTCCCTCTTTACAACTTTTTTATATCCTTTTCCCGTCCCTGCTATCCTTTGCATTTTTTAAGCTCATTTATTTACATATATATATATATATATATATATAAAATATATTTTTTAAATAATTATACACATTATCAAATTGCGCTAATGATTACTATTTTTATGTATGTTATATAGCTATATATTATTACCAACTTTTCTTGCTTGTGTATGATATATGTATTTTTTGAAAAATAAAATCATATTTATTAAATTCTATGGTTATTGATTTCTCAGATTAATATATTTTCTATTTATTTTATTATATACATTTTTTACTCTTGGTGGGTTTACCCTATACGCTGTAGTGGCGTATTTATAGGTTATTTTAGTGGTTGTTTTGGGTTTTCCCCAATTTTATTCAGACCACAGTATATAGGACTTTTTTAGGTTGTTGTTAACATTATATTTTAATAGTCTGGACATTTCCACATGCAGCGATACCACTTATGTTTATTTTTGTACATTATTTTTATTTAAAGAAAATTGGAAACTTTTATTAGGAAAGGGGCTTATTCACATATATACGCACTTTTTAAAATATTTTAATCACTTTTTTTCAGTTTTTATGTTACTGGGGGGGGGGGGGGGTTCTGCTTCTCCAGTTTATATGGTGCATTTTGTGTCAGAAAATGCTGGAAGTTGCATTTAGTTACTAGATAACTACAACTCCCAGCATGCCCTGATGTAGCCTATGGTTGTGTGGGTGTTGCAGCAGGTTGCACTGTATAGTAGGACAGTTAAGGTTATTGTGTAACATGCTGGGAGTTGTAGTTTTGGTTTGTGTCAGCTGCAGAGCCATAGTCTGTGTCAAGGAATACTGGGAATTACAGTTAGTAACTACAACACCCAGCATGCCCTGATGCAGCCTATAGCTCTGCAGCTGACCCGAACAAAAACTACAACTCCCAGCATGTTACACTTTATAGTTCTACAGTTTAGGTTATGGTCCAACATGCTGGGAGTTGTAGTTTTGGTTCGGGCGTGATTGCGTGCATCCGTGGGGCTCTTGGTTGGCGGGTGAGTATGAAGGGGGGGATTCTGGGGGTGCAATTTAGTGCGGGGGCCACTAAAAATAAATAAAATGAGATGGTACAACTGCCCTAATGCCCGACGTGACAGTCCGCTCCTATACAAAACATTCATACATACACATCATACATACACCAGCCACTGCCCCCATATCATACATACACCAGCCACTGCCCCCATATCATACATACACCCCCCCCCCGCATCATACATTACATACACACATACACTCACACCATACATATACTCCATACATATACACACATCATACATACACCAGCCACTGCCCCCATATCATACATACACCCCCCCCCCCGCATCATACATTACATACACACATACACTCACACCATACATATACACCATACATATACACACATCATACATACACCTGCCACTGCCCCCACATCATACATACACCCCCCCCCCCCACATCATACATTACATACACACATACACTCACACCATACATATACACCATACATATACACATATCATACATACACCAGCCACTGCCCCCATATCATACATACACACCCCCCCCCGCATCATACATTACATACACACACCCCCGCCACTGCCCCCCCCCACATCATACATTACATACACACATACACTCACACCATACATATACACCATACATATACACATATCATACATGCACCTGCCTCTGCCCCCCACATCATACATCACATACACAGACATCACACTTAGACATTATACACACATCATACATTATATACACATCACACATAGACATCATACACACATTATACATTACATACACA